>NC_092292.1:10171495-10176495 GCF_036320965.1 Panulirus ornatus | reverse complement strand
AGCTGTCTAATAAAAGGGTGTTGGACTAGCCCAATTGGTAGACGAACAGCCACACTCAGGTTAACCAGAGTGTAGAAATTCTAATCTCTAATGTACATACTGGAGTTGTACGTTACTCATAACGGGTATAAGGAAAAACAAGGAGAACAAAGTCAGAGCACAGAACAATGTTGAATGATATGTGAGCAGGTTCTCATGTATATCAGGGTATGAAACAATGTTGAGGGACAGATGAATAGCTTCCCATGGATTCTTTGTTCATCTACAAATAAGGCTTGTTCCACGCCCTGTATCAGGGCGTGGAACAAGCCTTATTCGTAAATGAACAAAGAATCCATGATCCCCAGGGGGCGGCATGAAGTTAAAGATCAGATAAACAAACCAACGCACATACGTCAGGCTGTGTCCAAACCTGATAGGCTAATCCCTTGTACATCAAAACGTGGAATAAACTCAAGTGGTCTATGGAGAATTATCTACGTATGTACATAAAGCTCATACCTAACACCCTTGATGAAAAGATTTCACTGACTCTAGAAGCTTTCCTCCCACACCGTATATTCTTAATACCTTCCACAGGGCATCTCTGTCAACCCGATCATATGCTTTCTCTAGATCACTTCTACGCCATGAAAACCTAAGAACATTTACTCCCCTTCTGAGCCACCAACACCC
Organism: Panulirus ornatus; assembly: GCF_036320965.1. Lineage (NCBI taxonomy): Eukaryota > Metazoa > Arthropoda > Malacostraca > Decapoda > Palinuridae > Panulirus > Panulirus ornatus. The sequence continues at coordinate 10,175,820 of NC_092292.1, read as the reverse complement.
AGGAAAAAAAAATATCTTTTTTCCCCTTAATAGCCGGAAAAACTTATCTTTTTCTAACCCACGACCGAGGGGGAGAAAATGGTTCTCCTCTACCACACGAAAAATTAGGGGACAAAAATATATCCCAACCGATATGTCTGAAGACGCGAAACTTTCTTCATCAGACCGTGGAAGCAATACAGGAGGAACCATTCTCACCCAGACAGACTGTGTTCACCCTACATTGTCCATCATAACAAGGACATCAAAGGTTTTTCCACAGCATTGGAAGATTACCAAAGTTACACCAATATCTAGAAGACATATAAGATCCTGGCAGCTATAACCATCTAACCAGCTTGGTAGGCTGTAGCAAGCAAACAGATGGAAACTATCGTTCGAGGCAGAAAATATATGTCACTTACAGGATCACTACTTAATCAACGATTCAAACTGGATCACGAGATTAAGGCAGTTGATACCAATTGCCTATAATTCCATAGAGCGTTCGATGAATTCCAGAATCAATAGCTACTAGCTAAACGAAAGTCTTACTGTATATATGATGCAGCGCATCTGTGATTAGAACACTGCTTTACTAGCCGTAAACAAAGAACGATGATTATCACTCAAGCTTATAAAATGGTAAGACGTGACAAGTGGCGTACCACAGGAATCAGTCTTTGGACTAGGTCCCTGGCAGTGATAACTGGCCATGCCGCAATAAATCAAAATTCGCAGATTATTTGCTAAGATGTGAAACTACAAACAAAGGTTTAACGTCCACAGCTGCAGGCTCACATGGCCAACTGATAGGCTAGGATCACGTAGCAGATGAACATCAGTCTCCGTCAATGGAAAGTCTTACACATCGGCAGTAAAACCTAGACGGCAAGGAACCACATGAATTCTGATGAGCTACGAAAGTTGAGTAGAAAAACTTAGGTTGCAATAATCTCTGGTGACCTAAAGCCAAGTAAGCAGAGCACAGAAGCAGTAAACTAGAAGTTAACATGAGCCTTCGTCACGCACGTAGCTTTCAAACAAACTTATTACTAGATTTTTTCGTGTGAAAATACGACCAACATCCTTAGCTGAAAGAAATATGTTAAAACTATATGTATTATTACAGAAAAATCAGTTACTTACGTCAAGCAATTCATTAACATATGACGAAAGTTCTAGTATGAGGAAAGTCTGCCATAAAACAAAGAAGTTCTGGCTAAGTGAATGAATCATTCATTTGATGACAGTGGTCACCCTGGGTGGTGGTCAGCATCGCCAGACACAGTGCTGAAAAGAGGCCACCTGAAGACCATCCCTGCTACGTCTGTCGTAGATATTCTCAATGGTTTCCTAAGATAAGAATTTCATTGCGCAGTTTTGAGAAAATGTGTCTTCATCTGCATAATCGTCAAGACTTGACAAATGCCATCAATCCAACAGAAAAGCCTACACCATACGTTAAGTACCTCACAATCTTTCCGCAACAGTTGAAATCTGAGCCAGCGAAGAAGTGATGGGCACTCACATTCATCTTCATCTTTTTTTTTAGTGACAGCGACCATCTTTGGTGGCGGCCGGGTCGCCGAACGCAGTTATGATACAGAGACCATTCAAGGGCCATCCATGCCACGTTTGGCTCCACTTGGCTCAGAAATTTGAGGAGAAATGCTGGAACGTGAAGAATTCATGGACAGGCTATCCATAGCGCCATCCTGGTTGTGGTCAGGGATCACCTTTGAAAAAGACTCGTCCCCAAAGGACCATCCCAGCCACTTTGAGTTGACTGAGATGTGAAAATAAACTCAGGGAAGACAGACAACGACAGACGACGACAGACGACGACAGATGACGACACACAACGACAGACGACGACAGACTACGACAAACGACGACACACAACGACATACGACGACAGACGACAATAGACGACGACAGACAACGACAGACGACGACAGACGACGACAAACGACGACACACAACGACATACGACGACAGACGACAATAGACGACGACAGACAACGACAGACGACGACAGACGACGACAAACGACGACACACAACGATATACGACGACAGACGACAATAAACGACGACAGACAACGTCAGACGACGACAGCCGACCACAAACGACGACACACAACTACAGACGACGACACACAAGGACAGACGACGACAACAACAACAGAAATCGACAGACGACGACAGACGACGATAGACAACGACAGACGACGACAGATGACGACACACGACGACAGACGACGACAGACGACGACAGATGACGACACACAACGACAGACGACGACAGACGATGACAAACGACGACACACAACGACATACGACGACACACAACAACAGACAACGACAGACGACGACAGACGACGACAGATGACGACACACAACGACAGACGACGACAGATGACGACAGACGACGACAGACGACGACAAACGACGACACACAGCTACAGACGACAACACACAACGACAGACGACGACAGACGACGACAGACGACGACACACAACGACATACGACGACAGACGACAACAGACAACGACAGACGACGACAGACGACGACAGACGACGACAGACGACGATACACAACGACAGACGACGATACACAACGACAGACGACGACAGACAACGACAGACGACGACAGACGACAGCCAATCACCAGAGTGATTTTCCTTTCCCTAAGCTATATAGATATAGGTCATCCAGACGGTCTATATATGCTTTATCTCTGTCTAGGTGGTAGCCTGACGCCCCACTTTCTTCCATCTACTTTTTATGACCAAAGCTCATATGACCTTTGAATAGATGGCTTAGTGCAGAGCGTCGCGCTATCTACCAACATGATTCCAAGACAAAAATAAATCATAGGAAGACCTTCTACATGACCTATACCTATATAGATTAGCGAAACGAAAGGTTACATGGTAATTTGATAAGAGGTATTCAGACTTATCAAAGGTTTCGACAATCCTGTGGCTACTGAAGACCGGATTTATCTGCGTTCAACTCGTAATGATAAATACAAACTACTTAGCCTTTGCTAGAAATGTTATTAAATTATTTACCAGTAAAAAAAATAGCCGAAAGTTACACCATATTTACGTTTATATTCAGACAATAATTACTTCTCGATAAGTCCACGAGTGATATGTTTTGAGCCTCCATAGATATGAGTATTTCTTTATGAATTATGTATTTGCTATTTTACTCTAACAACAGGAGACTATGTTACCTAATCTCTTCTGCGGACACAGACGACCTCGAAAAGAACCCAAAGATCAATTTCCTGGTTCTCTCATTTCTTTTGCATCAGTTTTTATTCTTTTGTTTGAGCTACGTTGCTCTGAGATAGATGAACCGAGCCTTGAACCGAAGAAGAATGATGCAGACTTCAATCTCAAGCAAACAGGCTTCAGCCTTCCTTAACGAAGTACAGATGGGTTGAAGACTATCTTGTTTCCTGGACCTTTAAAAAGAAGAACGAGGTAGATACTTTTACTTATACTTTTGTTCATCGATCGCATTTAAGGAAGAAAGCAAAATGAATCTTGCAACACACTCTTAATCTTAAATCAACAAGCATTACTAACCGAATCAAAGAGATGCACGTCGAAGTGGCCATGACATGACATACAACTGAGCATCGTCGTATAAAACCATCAGATGCTTTACCCAGACTCCATTCACCACCCATATAAAGGCACAGGTAATACCTCAGATAATGAAGAACAGGGACAGCCCCATGCCACCTCACTTGGCCATGATACACCATAGATGGTTGACGACAATATTCACCACCATCTTCCATGACTGTCACCTTTCACATTACCCTCTCCACTATACCCAAGCCTCCTCTAACACGCCAGGTTTAGTCCCTGGGGTCACCAGAGACCTTTGCTCATTTCCATTCCACGCAGAAGCCCTTTGATCTCCCTTCCGAGACAGATTCTTACAAATACTTTTCTCAGATGCTTCAATTCCATCTATAATCCCTAAGCACCACGCTAGTTGCCAGCAAGGCCACATCTTCAAGGGAAAAGAACTGCATGCAGAGTTCTCCTCCCAGAATATCCCATAGACGCTCTCCTAGTGGTATCTGCGTTCAGACATTGCAATATCAGCTGCCAGGAAATAAGAGCTTGAAACTCAGCTAAAAAACATAGCTTTTAAAGTAAGGGTGAGCTAGTATGAAACTGTGTGTTAGTCACACACACACACACACACAATAAGCTAGGTTGCGCTAGGAACATAGGACTGGGCCTGAGGGTGAAAATCTTCGTATGGACCCCTTCGCTGTTCCTTCTTTTGGAAAAATAAAAACTGGAGGGGA
>NC_092292.1:10146495-10166495 GCF_036320965.1 Panulirus ornatus | reverse complement strand
ATATATATATATAGAATCGAAGGACAAGGTAACCTTAACAGGATGAAGTATTTAATCGAGCAAGATGAAGCGGAACACGCAAGCTAACACACACACACACACACTACACACACACACACCACACACACACACACACACACATTCATCCTTATTACGTTATGGCATACGAGGACGCACGCAATCCACACGTAAACCTCTTTGTCTGCACGGCAAACACACGCAAGCGAGTATACAGCAGAAACACCAGCGTAAATTCCATTACGTCTTACCAACACAGGATACAGGAGGCTGCTGCAGCTGCCTGTTCCCTGGCATGGCGTTAAAGGATTCGTATATCATTTCCAGTCTCCTCTTTGCTGAAGCTTAAGATTTCCTTTGTCTTGTTCGAGTCAGTATCGAATTTCTGGCGAAGCAACGACTCACATGCGCCCAGATTTGCGCCCTGATTCTCAATCCGTTTTATTTTTTCTATCAATTTCCCTTTCTTTATCTATTTTTCCATTCTCTCTTAATACCTTCCCACAGTGCATTCATTTCCCAACAAAATTATTTCTTTTACTCTTGACAAATAAACCTTTTCCGTTCGTGTATTGCTCGAAAATTTCCCATTCACCAGGTCGAACAGAATTCTGAATCCCAATAATATTTCTTTGGATATCGTTCGTCACAGAACTCTCTAGATTGCATTTCACGTCATGTGTGAGCTCCGCAATCATGCACATCGCTTCACGTGACCATTTAGCAGGACGACAACAGCGCGTGTTAACACTCTGAACGTACTAACACTTTACATGGCATCAGAAACGATGCAAACATTGCTCCGACGCCGGAGGTGTATCTTCAGAAAAAAAAAAAACTTTTCCCCTCTTATTTTCTCTAACTCTGACATCACAGAATAAACATCTAACAGTTCCCTCTACTTGACTGATGTGATAGCTTCCCTGACGATGTGCCGGGTTAGGGGGACGTAAAGACAATAGGACTCTGGTGTATTTTCACCTGATGGCGTAGATTATCAAGTGTACTGAAGACCAGTCTCCACGTTCGAGTGGTATCTAACGAAGAAGAAAAAGAAGATCAGTATGGAATGGAACGCAACAAACGTAAATATTTTATGAACAGCCATCCATATATACCAAAGATGGGAGAACAACCCTGAGTTGTAGATGAACAACAGCCCATGTTCAAGAGAGCGAAGAACGAGTCTCTGTGATCGAAAAGCAAACAGCCGTGTATAACAAAACAGCGAAGAACAAGTCTGAATCATAGACTTCGAGGCATCAGTGTGCGTAAAAGTTACATAAGCTTAAACTGAACAACCTACACAGTTAAGATGAGAATGTGAGACGACTGTGAGTGGTAGATGAACAAAACAGCCCAAATACTGACTAGCCTTAATAGATAACACTAGAATTACATCCACGGAATATCTACTTATCTTTTGTATCAAGAAAGAACTATGTTATTTCTTTGTGAGTGGGAGATGAACAAAACAGCCCAAGTACTGACTAGCCTAATAGATAACACTAGAATTACATCCACGGAATATCCACTTATCTTTTGTATAAATAAAGAACTATGTTATTTCATTTTTCTCTGTTGTTGTTTAAGTGATATACGTTTATATAATGTCTTTGAAAGAACTATATGGACTCCTACGTAGGAAGGGTAGAAGGCATGACCCTTCTTTCGTAAGATAAATGAACTTAACTTTGGACTTGGGGAAAGGTTGCGTTACACTCATCCTCCAGCATCCGAGCTCTGGACATCTGTGCTGGTGGACAACTGAGTTTGCAGATCATTACATTGAGTAGCTTTGACCATTGTGGCAAGTTTATTCATCCCCTCCTCTCAAAAAAAAGGGGTAAAAAGCAGCGAAGCCTTCCAAAATAAAATACATTATTCAAACAGCGCGATTTCTATACATGAAGATAGACATGCTCAAATTTCTTACCCACTGAAATACGAACGGTAAGAATTCTTATTCAATATATCGAAATCCCAGATGTTTTCACCTTTCTTATGACACTGAAATATCACCAGCAGTTCCTCCAATGGCCTACGTCGCTCTCGGAAGCAAAACTTTTCGAAACTAAAAGCAGAAACTCGTAAAGTATTAACCCCGTAAGTCCTGCAATCTATAAACAAATGGCTCGTGTAAGACAAGTCTCTGACGAACTGAAATTATGTAACGTCATTAGCGCGACTTATTTATGGGATTACATTTTTTTTTTCTACTACTGTGTGTTGAAAGCTCCACTCAAGAACAAGAGTCCTCATCGAGGCCGAGCCTCCTGGGGAAATAATAATAAGACTAAGAATTTCCAGGCGGTCGAAAAACATAATTCTCCTGCCTTTTTAAAGGAAAGGTCGTACATGTTGGGCATAGGATGAATTTATAATAAAGAAGTAGAAAAGGTTACAAAGAGAGGCGTTGAAGGCAGACAGGAGCAGAAATAAGGGAGAGAAGAGTATAATGCAGATGTGGGGGGACCTCCGTGGTGTCGTGACGCAATCACAGGCCGCCCCGTTGTGGAGCAAATACGTTGGTTCGATTCCTGGCTGAGGTACTCCGTCCACTGTCAACTAAGCTGTTCATCCACCCCTAAGGGTTGGTAGAGTAATGAATACCTAGCTTAGGCTGATATATATATATATATATATATATATATATATATATATATATATATATATATATACAGAGAGAGAGAGAGAGAGAGAGAGAGAGAGAGAGAGAGAGAGAGAGAGAGAGAGAGAGAGTCTTTTGATGAGATGGCCTTGATTTGGGCATTTACGTGCCCTTGCCATCTCAGGTAACATATAAAAAGAAATTAATGATCCAGGGAGGTAGGGAGGACGAAAATGATAAAGACAAGATCCGTTAGTTAAGTTTTAATGAGAGGAGAGAAATAAAAAAGGGAAAAAGCAATGGCCTACAGTCCTGACACGAGAGGAATCTAGATAGCTCGGGGCACCACTTCAACACTCGTAGGTCCGGACGGTAGTGCTTCCCTGGCCTCTTAATAGAGACCATGATACTTGGGTTGTCGAGATATACAATCGTTATATAGACACCGTCCCTCAGTCATCACCCACCCATCCAGACACCCCTCCTCACTCTTGTGTTGCTTCGAAGTGACTAAACACAACGAACGCCACCATCATTCCACTCGGGGTCTTTTGTTCCTTGGCTTTCTCTTAAGTTCATCTAAGCCGTGTGTCCCCTAACAACCATATGCTATCCTTCTTTATCAAAGGTTCCAAAATCCTATGGTTAGTTCTTGTCCCTAATACAACTCAGATTCTCGCGTCCGAAACATTTCACTCTGATGCTTCAGCGGTTCATTCAGAGTTCGAAGCGTCGCCATCCTTCAACACTGTGGTCGAATCTCAAGGAAGGAGAGGTCTAGATGCCTTATGGCATGTAAACATATATATATATATATATATATATATATATATATATATATATATATATTATATATATATACATATATATATATATATATATATATATATATATATATATATATATAAATATATATATAAATATAAATAAAAATATAAATATATATATAAATATATACATAAATATATATATATATAATTATTAATTTGTCCTCAGGCAATTTTAAGGCCCATCCTAGCATTAACCAAATCATTACGAGAGAATTGATAAAACACGAAAACATAAATAAGCTGTTCAAGACACACTCATCTACCCAGGTCAACCCCCGCCACGTGACCCCACTTAATCACTCTCCGTTTCAACGGTTACTGCCAGAAAAAACAGACAGTGATTCGTCTGTACTGATTGGTTCTGGACGGCGGGACTCAAGTGTGATGTTGAGATTTAAATAATTGATGAGGTGGATTGTCACCACGAAACATGTAGTGCCACATGAATGGAAATATTACATGTTAAACAAAACTGCATGAACTACTATATATATATATATATATATATATATATATATATATATATATATATATATATATATATATATATACCTGATACCAGCTTCCCCATTTGAATTCAAAGCTTTTTTAACGACTGCTGACAATATAAACTATAAACACAGATACAACCAGTTCACGTAGGATTTACCAGGGAGGGAGATCTCTGCATCCAATTCCTCCTTCCCCCTATACTCGATCTCACTGCCGGGGTGTAGCGATGCTCTGAGCTCCGAACGAATCACTGTTCCGTCAGAGAAAAGATTTGAATAGATAGGGTTCAACGGAGGGGAGGTGAGGGGTGGGGTGTGTGAGAAGGATCAAAGAGATCTGTGGGGAACAGAGAGCGAGTAAAGAACCTTCAGCTTCCAGGTAAAATGTGGGTGTTAAAGGCCAACGGTCCGGGTGAACTGGAGGAGGTAGCGAGGTCAGGGAGTCCGGCAAACCTGAGGGTAGAGAGTTAAGCAAATACGAGGGAAGATGAGGCAAGTTAAAGTGGTGGAGTAAGAGGCCATAAGTAGAGTACGGAATGAGTCGACATTTTAGGAGTACGTGATTTCAGGTTGCATAGGAGGGTTGAGGGGTCCCTATATATATTCAGTACAAAAACACATATATATATGAGTCAAGATACAGGAGCCTATATATATATATATATATATATATATATATATATATATATATATATATATATATATATATATATATTCCTATGAGTCCACGAGGAAAATGAAACACGAAAAGTTCCCAAGTGCACTTTCGTGTAATAATCACATTATCAGGGAAGACACAAGAGAGAAATATAACAGTCAGTTGATATACATCGAAGAGACGATATATATCAACTGACTGTTATATTTCTCTCTTGTGTCTCCCCTGATGATGTGATTATTACACGAAAGTGCACTTGGGAACTTTTCGTGTTTCATTTTCCCCGTGGACTCATAGGAATATCTTGATCACGCGCAAAATTGTGATCCTTTCCAACATATACAGTATATATATCATACATATTCTTATATGTGAGAAATGTCAAAAAAAATATCCAGTCGCGCTAGAGGATATTTAAGCTATACTTTTAAAATCAGCACACTCGGTTTACTTATAATCACACTATTTGGTCTACTGTTATCAGTGAGCGAAATCCGTTCCACCGTCCTGTGCAGATAAAAGTTACCCATCCACACCTCGTTTTCTGTGATCAGTGACATCTGTAGCCTTCCAGGCGACACGATGCAAGGGGGTACCCCGCTGACTGTGACAGTGAGGTTTACGTTCTAAATCGATCCAAGGATTCCAACTCTTAGAACACTTTTACTGCCTAATATCGATGAGAATATTTGCCCATAAGGAAAGCTTTCAACCTTAAAAAGGAATTTACACACACACACACACACACACACACACACACACATAGTTTGTATATAAGCCAGACGGGATAATCTGTAACGGAGAGGTGTTACTGGCACAGCTACGATGTACGCAGGAATGACCACAAAAATGCGATCGCTAAACATTGTCATGAAAATGATCACCTGAGAGATCTTGAAAATCCCGTTTTTCTGTACCCCTCTGCTGATTATGTCACACATAACGTCACTGAATCTATCTTGACTGCTAATACTAAGAACTTTAATTTGTCCCCAGGCAGTTTTATATTAAATAAATCATTATGAGAGAATTGACAAAACACGAAAACAAAGAAAAGTTGTGCAAGACACACCCAGCTACCCAAGTCAACCCCCGCCACATGACCTCCCTTCATCACTCTCTCTTACAGCGGTTACTGCCAGACAAAGTGGACGGTAGTTAGTCTATACCGAATGGTGCTGGACGGCGGGACTTAAGTGTGATGTTGGGATTTGAATAACTTTGTTAAGTATTGGCACCTGATGAGGTGGATTGTCTCCACGAAAGATGTCGTGCCACATGTATAGAAAAATTACATGTTAAATAAAATTGTATGAACTACTGTATGTTTTCGTATCTGGTCAATTCTCTCATACTGATTTGGTTAATGCTAGGATGGGGCTTTAAAACTGCCTGAAATCTGTACCCATCTTATCAACTAACTCCTAAGAGTGAATGAACCGCTGGGTTGACTATGGACCGATTGCCGCAACCAACCAAGATTCGAAGCTATGCTCTCGACCCCTGGGCGGCTCGTGAATGCGTCACGGTCAGGAACGCTAATCGACACACCACGGAATTCCATCAGACGAGATTTCCAGTTTAATTCTTATTGTTCAAGAGAAGACTGACAGGAGCTCATAGACTACTACTCTCAGTGACCGAACATCACTTCTTGCCAGCTCATTCTAACGAGACTGGTGGAAGACAGGGACATAGTGTGTATTTAGAAGATTTTGACGGAATCGCAGGTGATGCCATACACAGGAAGTGTGTACATGCGTAGACGTGAGCTAGTACCTCACAATACCATTGGCTGGACGTGAAATCATACGTTGTCTTGACTCAGTGTATGACACGATGGAGAGTTTTGGAGGCAGACATATATAAGACACTGAGTTATAATGGAAACTTATACAGCCAAATATACTCGTCAACATATCCCATATAAAGTGTCTATCTTCCCATATAAAGTGTCTATCTTGATATGATTGGTTATGGTGTATCTGGATACTCACGGTTACTCACTAACTACCCACGGATGAGTGGCCCTTCGCTGAAAATTCGACGGTAACTTCCTGGAGTTTTTAGAGAGTTGTCGGGTAGAATACTATGCCCTCCTTGAGACGCATAACTTTCATATTAAGGTGGGAAAAAGAATCCTAATTTAATCTGAATGCTTAAAGAAACCCATTTAAATCCAAATTGACTTTATTAATACTCTTAATTAAATTAGAGATTCAGGATTTTGATTATATAATCAGAACTTAAAAAGAAATTATGATTTCTCTTCATAAACTTGGCCGGCCGGTTTGGAATAAGCGGGTGGCGTTCAGAGGCCAGGATCTTGATCACTTGAAACAGGTGGATGTATTGACATGCTGAAGAATTACATCAGTCCCATCATGTTATGAAGGCCGAACGGAGTCGTCATTGCGAAGAACGAATGTGTCCAGCTGCTAATAGCGAAGGGAGTATGAAGGCCGCTTACATAAAAGAGATACGGGGTGTTTGGAAGGCCTGTGAGCTCTATTGTCAAGAGAAGTCAAGAAAAACGAAGTAACTGAGCTGTATTGTGCGTGATCAGAAACGTGTGAATCTCCAGCAACAGAACCTTAGCTTTGATCTCGCTCATCTCCTCAGAACACACAAACAGAATGTACACAGCAACAGACCATTGTGCCCCCCTCAGCTCGGAGCACTGACTCTGAGGTAAGACCACTGTGCCCCCCTCAGCTCGGAACGCTGACGCTGAGGTAAGACCACTGGGCCCCCCTCAGCTCGGAACACTGACGCTGAGGTCAGACCACTGGGCCCCTCAACTCTGAGCACTGACGCTGAGGTAAGACCACTGGACCCCTCAGCTCGCAGCGCTGACGTTGAGGTAAGACCACTGGGCCCCCCTCAGCTCGGAGCACTGACTCTGAGGTAAGACCACTGAGCCCCTCAGCTCGGAGCGCTGACGCTGAGGTAAGACCACTGGGTCCCTCAGCTCGGAGCACTGACGCTGAGGTAAGACCACTGGGCCCTGAGGTAAGACCACTGTGCCCTTCAGCTCGGAACACTGACGCTGAGGTCAGACCACGGGGCCCCTCAACTCTGAGCACTGACGCTGAGGTAAGACCACTGAGCCCCTTCAGCTCGGAGCACTGACGCTGAGGTAAGACCACTGGGCCCCCTCAGCTCGGAGCGCTGACGCTGAGGTAAGACCACTGGGCCCCTCAGCTCGGAGCACTGACGCTGAGGTAAGACCACTGGGCCCTGAGGTAAGACCACTGTGCCTCTCAGCTCGGAACACTGACGCTGAGGTAAGACCACTGGGTCCCTCACCACGGAGCACTGATGCTGAGGTAAGACCACTGTGCCCCTCAGCTCGAAACACTGACGCTGAGGTAAGGCCACTGGGCCCCCCTCAGCTCGGAGCACTGACGCTGAGGTAAGACCACCGGGCTCCTCAGCTCGAAACACTGACGCTGAGGTAAGACCACTGGGCCCCTCACCTTGGAGCACTGACGCTGAGGTAAGACCACTGGGCCCCTCAGCTCAGAACACAGACGCTGAGGTAAGACCACTGGGTCCCTCACCACGGAGCACTGATGCTGAGGTAAGACCACTGTGCCCCTCAGCTCGGAACACTGACGCTGAGGTAAGGCCACTGGGCCCCCCTCAGCTCGGAGCACTGACGCTGAGGTAAGACCATTGGGCCTCCTCAGCTCGGAGCACTGACGCTGAGGTAAGACCACTGCTGGTGGAGCAAGACGCACAAAGGCTAAAGCTACAGGCCCTTGTGGTGGGTCTATGATTGTACACTATGCGACTGAGTTGATACGCAGTGGATGACGTCGAAAACATTACTTTACAACCCCGGGAGCCGCTGTCGAGGTGAGAAACAGACTTCGTGGTTGTGTGGAACTGAAACCTTCTATGTTTGATTTTTTGTCTTTTTGTGGTGGTGAACGACGTGGACTGAACATATTCTGTGTGGATGAAAACGGATCATCTCGCAATGTCTTACTAATCTGAGGGAAACAGTTTCACGTCGTCTGAAACATCGGTAGGAAAACATCTCTTTCCTTTTCACGGGGTTTTTGCTGGGTTGATAAGTAGCAGATTTTTTTCCCCCTATAATTTTCTGAGTTGCTGAGAAGGACAACAAAAGTTTCCTTTTTCCCCCTAGGTGTCGGTGGGGAGAGAAAGAGAGAATTTTATCCTCTGCGAGTTGGTGAGGCTGAAGGAGGGACGTACATCATTCCCTTTCCCTGGCTTATGGTAGGGTAGGGAGAGAGAGAGAGAGAGAGAGAGAGAGAGAGAGAGAGAGAGAGAGTGGAGTATTTTCCTTTTTTTTTCCCTAGTGTTGTTCAGGAAGGAAAGAAATTCATGAATACATTGTCTTTTCTACCTGGATGTTAGTGGAAGAGTCGAAAAATTTGTATAGCTTTTACAAAAAAAAAAAATGAAGATCGAAGATCTAAATTTCAGACTCTGATTGTGTACAACAGACTTAAAACCCTTTTGTACGCTGGCTGGCGTTTCATTTGGGGGCTTAGTACCCATGTCTACGAGGCTCCTGTTGCCAAAATGTGCTAAACTAACCAGGGGAAAAATGGGATCAAATGATGATGATGTTATGAGATCCCCACAAGATGTCTTGTACCATGTGGGGTTAGCCCATCCTTTCCCATATTCAACATGAAGTATGAAAGACTGAAAAAAATATAATTTTCTAGACTTACGAAATACTTTGTAGTTTCGTAACTGGAAATTAATATTTTTTGTTATATCAAGATGGTTATTCTTCTTCATTCAGTGCCTGGGACACGCGATTGGATCTTTTTCATCCATGTAGGTGTCTTCTGCATCTTGATGTATGCGTATGGTTGTTCACTTGCCCCTAAAGTGTATTCTACGCATTTATGTCCATACGCACATGTACACATAATTCCCTCCTGTCTGCAGGATTGGAACAGTTATGATCTTCCTACGCACTTATGTACATGCACACATAATGGCCTCTTGACTACAGAGTTTGAACCGCTACATTCTTCCTGGGTGCTGAGGACGCTACCTAACAACTACGCTATGTAGCGACCCCAGCTCCCACAGAAATGGCACTGGTTCGAATCCTGCTTTCGGGGGGGGGCCCATTATCAATACGTTCTATGAAAGTCTACGATCATTCCATTATATCATGTATACGTACATGGGTGGGTATTCATACTAGACATGGAGGTTTATTCACTGACCAACTGGGTTTGTTCCAGGCTCAGATATATATTTTTTTTTTTTCTCTCTCTCTCTCTCTCCTCTCTATTTTCACAGCGGTCAATATGGCATGGGCAAATATTTGCACGCCCTGGGCCATGACCATCTTTCGACTATGATTATTCATAGGTCGCTGTTCATACCCACGATTCTCTTTTTTTTTTGATACAAAAATATTACATTTTCAGTCGCATACCAACCTAGCTATTTACATTCAAGTGTACGTTACCAACACCTTCACCTCTTTCATTATTTACCAGTCGAACATCGAGGTTAGACTTCAACGAGACTAGAGTCTGTGTGACCTACCTCCCACTACTGCCAAAATCAATGATATGGACTCGAAATTCTCTTTGAGTCACGTCCCTTTCATCCTCTCAGCTATCGAGGACTGCTGGATGTTTGCTATGTTCCTGTGTATGACAGTAACAGTATACCTTATAAAATCCCACAATGAACTCAACTCAGTTCTGCCTAATTTCTGTGAGATGGTGTCACGCCTGAAATTGCCAACAAGTGGCGGCGTTGCTGTCATGTTAAGCGGGCACATGAAGCGATCAGCGTGAGTGCTGAGTTATCTGACGTAACATGCAATCTTGGGTTTCTGTGGAGAACGAAATCCAAGAAATTTATTGTGGGATCCAGTATTTGATTTGACTCAGTAAATAGAAAACTTCAAGCAATACGGAGCTGAGATGGCTGTTTGTCTAAGGGAAAAAAAAAGGAGGTATTTTTTGGGGGAGGATATGACCACACTAGGGGAAAGTACGAGGGAGAGAAATGGGGAATGCAGAGGAAGAAAAGGAGATTAACAGATATATTGTAGAAGGACAATTTGGGCGTGTGTGTGTGTGTGTGTGTGTGTGTGTGTGTGTGTGTGTATGTGTGTGTGTGTGAGTGTGAGTGTGTGTGTGTGTGTGTGTGTGTGTGTGTCCAAGTTTTGTGTGAGGATCAGTAGCAGCTCCAGTGATAAGACACAGAAACCTTTAAACTTCAGAAGGAAGGGATATGGCGTTGTGAATCCTTTAACTCCTTGTTCGGGAGCAAGCGGCTGCCATCGCGTGTTATCTGTGACTGTAATTGTAACTACGTGCGAGTGTTAGTGCTGTACACTTCTTTGTGCATGTAGAGAGAAGTGAGGGGTGGGTTAAAGGTGCCACGGCTTTTGCCAATGGCAGATGACACTCAGACGTATGTCAAAACGTGAGTTTCAAAGAAGGTTGATAGGGATGATACAATACAAAGGAGGTGATGATGATGAGAGGACGAAGATGATGGAAGGAATCAGATGTTAGAGGCTCGACAAAAGATATCAAATGAGTGCAAAAATACTAACCATGTCTACCAGCGCCATACAACTTTTGTGGATTTGTGATACGGAAATACGTTGCGACTTATTCATACGATAAAACTCGTCAAACACTTGAAATCTAACATGTTAACTTGTAGAATACATCATGTTCATTACCCTATACTGCACACCAAGTGGATCGACATGAATGGTGAATTATACGTCAGTCAGAATTCTAGACTAAAACACACTAAGTGACATGTACCTGTCTCCTGTGTAGACGTATATATACATCACACACGTTGACCTGTACAACGCACGTAGTGTGTCCAGCTAGGTTAGGTTAGGTTAGGTTAGGTTAGTGATTGTGATTATGAAACCTGTAATACACACAATACCTACATGAGCCGACACAAATCACTTCTGATTCGTAGATCAGCATTACACAGGGTGTGTGTGTGTGTGTGTGTGTGTGTGTGTGTGTGTGTGTGTGTGTGTGTGCGACCTGCACTACGTTTATCAAGATTAGGTCGACCTGTCCCATACACGTCCTTATACCATAGTCCATTGCGACGATCCTGTTATATAATACATTGTGTGTCGATTTGTCATGTATGAGTCCCATTCATGCCAGGGTCCCTAAATTCGCCAGGAATATCCCACAATCCCAATTATGCCAGGGTCCCAGAACTCGCCAGGGCTATCCCACCATCCCAATCACACCAGGGACTCTTCCATGCCACGGTTGCAGCCATGCAACAGTCCAAGAATGACTAAAGTCAAGGCCATATCAAGGATCGAACCAGGCCACTGTCCCAGCAACACCAAAGTCCCTCTCATATTAGAGGCTCCAGTTACACCAGGGCTGCAGCCATGGCAGTTACCCCGGGACATGATAGGACTCCAGTCATGCTAGGATTTCGGGTCATACTAAGATTACGGCCACAGGGAGGTGCTAGCCATTTAATGGCTTTGACTCAGCCATGCTAGAGCTCCAGCTATGCTATGGTCTAGGTAATAGCAGGGTTCCAGCTATGCTATAAACCATGTTAAGTTAACAGTCCCAGCCATACCACAGACCCAGCTAGACTATCAACACACTTTTACCACTATCCCAAAACATCTAACAGTCCCAGACTTCCCACAACCCAAGGTATCCCATGGTCCCACACATCCCTTGCGGTCCTAGCATGCCAAAGACCCTCTTTTATAAACACTACATTACTGAGCAATTAAGGCACGAGAGCGTTTGCTCTGGCAGAACGGGCCTGAGTTTTTCAGACCCTTCAACAAACGTATCGAGCACGCGAGCGACGGACAAAACGAGGCAGCATTTTCCTGGAGTATATTTCGCCCGTGATCACTCAGTGGGCCGTTGCTAGCTCTCAGAGGAGGCTGCCTGTGTCGTCCTCAACTCATGTTCCGGAATGATGAACCCCGTTAATGGTAGCGGTGCCTGGTTTCCAACCGTGAACTAAGAATAATAGACTCCAAAATGGAGGTTACAGCGGAGGCGTTACACAACGTCGCAATGGAAGGTATTCATTTAGGATATTCTTGGAATGATGTCATCTCCTCCTCTCTACTGATTAACCTCTGTGTCCAGATGAAACGGAAGGCTTCGTGCCTGATAAGCCCCGATGTGAAGGCTATTCTCAGGGGGATTCTCGTCGTTATGAAAGCCGGGGAAGATGACCCGGTAATCAATGCAACTCACGTGATTTTTTTTACTCATACGCTGTGAAAGGTAATGCTTTGTAAACCAGGAGGGAAATGCTGATTACTCTTAACCATAATTCAGTTCAACGGACATTATCAGCTCTTTTACACATACTGAAATGACACAACTCGTCTCTTTTTTTTTTTTTTTTTTTTGCTCGTTATGACAAGAGTCTTTTACGAGAAACCAAAGCTAAGGTCGAGTAATGGGGGACATTAGCTTCAATATATAAACGTATATAACAAAGTTCAATTTTTTGCCACGATAAGTCTTGGAAATTCCTGACTAAACAGACTGATTAAGTTGATCTATGGATACGGGTCATTATGGAACTCTTTATCATACGCGAGTAAAGGGAACATTGGCATCAGTATATGACAAAATCTGGATCATTTCCTGCCAGGCTGATCAAGCTGATCTATGGATACGGGTCATCACGAAGCTCCTGTCGTATCTCGCAATGAGTCGAGTCTATCCGTGACGCCTCAGCGCGGAGGGAGACCAGAGACGACTCGACAGGTCACCCCTTCACAGGCGTAACTGGCGTCGAGGGACAGCTCAGAAGACACTTAGCACCATTGCTATTAATGTACCACATGAGGTCCAACGACAGCTGAAAGAAATGAATGAGTAATTGTGGATACATGGTGTCGACGCCTTCCTACAAGCAAGTATTTTACAACTTCCGTCTACAGCCACGGCCACACCTCTTCAGAGACACTGTGATCTTCAGTATCCACTGATATCTTTTCCACTGTGCCACTGTGGTGTTCAGCCCACACTAGCACCCTTCTACTGTGCCACTGTGGTCTTCAGCACCCATTGGCATCTCTTTCACCGTGCCACTGTGGTCTTTAGCACCCTTCCACCGAATACCATAGACACACATACATGCCTTATTATATTCAAATTGGATATCTAACGAGGTTTGAATGAATGGAATTGATAAGAAATGGACTTCCCGGATGCAAATGAAGCGTCTGCTTTGTAAACGGCGTTTTGGGTGAGTTCTTCATATATTCTATCATATATCTGCTGCCGAAATATTTTGCCTCAATTAATCCGGTCGTTGTTAAATGACAAAAGAGACAAAAGAAGAAAAATCTGCTCATAAAAATCACAGTAATATTTATCGTGTAGTCTTTCACCCACAGAAAAGACAGAGAAAAGTAAACATTTTATAAATGTCTCTTTCATTTCGCCTCTTTTATTTCCCCGTTTTTATTCATAGGATGGCAAGGGATGGCTGGCGTTGGGAGGGGCACTGATGGTGGACGCCATTGATGGTCGAGGTAGAAACTCGACCGGGAGTGCATGGGAGTAACGGAGAACGGAGAACCTGAAGCTCTGTGACGAGGTTATGTCTTGAGGAAAAAAAAAACTGATACCATCCTCCATTACTAATCTGCACAGGAGAGAGGAGGAGGAGGAGGATGAAGGAGAGCATACAGCTCATGCGTACTGGGACGAAAAAAGTTATGGTTTCGAGCAGCGCGTGTTGTGTTGGCTACCTAAACGTGGCTATTAACTCTACACCCTCTGTCTCTGAGTCTTGTCGATGAGTTTCGTTATAAACTTGCAACGAAAGCGCAATGAGATTCACCGCAGATATTGGGTGTCTGCCACACAAGTCAACAAAATGAATCGAATATGGTTACGTTACTGCATATATGCAAAGGAGGCAACTAACACTTATAATTCAGGAGGTCGTATATCACTACTGCCACACAGTACATATGTCTCGCAAAGTGTGAGACAGACTAGAATACTCTGTGACGAGCAGTCCTAGTCCATAACTTTATGTACCAAATTGTAGAGTGAGGATTTTTTATTTATGCTAGCAGAGACGGAACGGGTAGCGACGGACCTAATTAACGCCATTCCATTAACAATATATATATATATATATATATATATATATATATATATATATATATCATACAAACCTCCAACAGCCAGGATCAAACCCGGGACCCCTGTGCAACAGGCGGTAGCGCTCCCGCCTGTTGCACAGGGGTCCCGGGTTCGATCCTGGCTGTTGGAGGTTTGTATGTTCTATGAAGGTGCGCGTTCCTTATATATATATATATATATATATATATATATATATATATATATATCCTAGCCTGAGGAGGTATCCATTTCATCAACCATCCTTAGGGATGGATGAACAGCCGGGTTGACTGTGGACCGACTGCCGTAACCAGGAATCGAACTTGTGCGCTCGAGCCTGGGCAACACGTGAATGCGTCACGGTCAGGAAAGCTGACCGACACACCAAGGGAATAGGAATCTATTTTTGAAAATGTCGATATGAAAAAGTGAAGCCAACATAACACAGTGCCGGAGACGTCAGGATTAAATTACCTGTTGTAATTAATGAGATAACTTGACCAGATGAGCAACAAGACTGTGTTCACCTTGAAAGCTCCTCACTACGTGTGTTGAAGACCCTAATTATATCTCGAGAGGTTAAGAAGAGGAACTTTGACAGACGGTCTTCAGACACACAAAAAAAAAAATACTTCAAATACAAATGGCTGTGAAATCAAGGCTCAACAAAAAGTTTTCTTAATGCACAAAAATCGATATAGCATTCTAAACCACTAACTACCAGGCATTGCAGGTGTGTGGAAAACGGAGTCGTCTGTGAAAATTCAATCCATATGCTTATGAGAAGAAAGAGTCTGACCACTTTTTGTGTGGAGCAATATTATACCATGGACGAAAGATTTTGAGAAATGCCATTAGTCTGGCCTCACACGGGAAGCCCTGTCTTCATGATGATGTAATATTTCTTTTGCTAACCACATATTCAAGTCATTTGCCATAAAAGAGATATCATATCAAATTCACATTTACGCTTGTCAACCCTACCGAAGTATGTTGATGCACTCTTCCCCATACTATACTTCCCCTGTGGCGTTGGTATAATCCACAAACACATTTAGGGGTGAGTTTAATCCTTTTGGCAAGTGATTTACGAAGATCAAGAAGGGCAGGTGGTCTCGAGCCTGAGCCCTGCAGAACGCCACCAGTTAACCCCATTCCACTTTGATAAAGCTACTCCGACACGAGTCATACGTTCCCTCCCACTACGACAATTTTCTATCCATCGGAGGAGTCGCCCCTATAATCCAGCTTGAGGATCCATTTTCCTTACCAGCGTCCTATGTGGTACAGTGTCAAATGCTTTCTGTCCATCCAACATTCCCCTAAACAGAGCTTACTCTCTCATAGAAGTCTAAGAGGTTTGTTACAGATGGCTTACTTTGCCGAAATACGTGTTATGTATGTGAGTGCGAGTGGATTGCCATCCTCGAAATCCTTATCGTAAAGGATTGCTTTAGTAAGATGTGCACTGCGGGAGGGAAGTGAGATCTATAAAGATCCATTCACACTCCTCCAGATTAACGTAGGGCATTTCCTCCACGTTCTCAGCAAGATCCAAGACCATGTGTGAGAATGAGGTATGTAGTGACATTCAACACCCAACCAATATTCCCATTTCCCCAGACTGCTCCCGGCTGACCTCAGTTACTAAGGCACAGCTTTCCAAGTCCTAGCAACACCATCCGGGTGATAGCCAAGGCGGGAGAAATTCGTCTCTTGTGTATTCAAATATAGATATGCAAATAATTGGACTATGAATTACACAAGTCCCTTTGCTGTCTTCAAACAATTTCTACCGAGCAACTGCAAGTTGCGCTCTGCTCTATGCAAATTGTTCTCTCCGGATGTTTGTTTCCTTTTCGACTTTAGTTAAAGAGCATATATTGCAGGGAGAAGCCTGTCTATGTGTTATCGTTCCAAGATCACCTCCCAGGCAAAGCGCTAAGGCCTGGCTATGATAACAGTGGGGGAGCATAACGAGGATAGCGCTCCGGAGCTGCTGAGATAGCGAGTAATAACCCCGCTAGGAATGCTGTGGGGGAATCACCGATGATAACAGAGTGCTGATTGGCTGAAATAACATTGATCACTAAGAGGAAGTAGAATCTAGTCAGGCCAGTTGAATGGGATGGGAATTTAGATAACCAAGATTTGATGATCAGGGACGATATGGGAAAATTACCAGTTAACATCCGACCTATGCGTGACGAGGTCACCATCATCGCCTGTCGCGTTCCTGAGCCCATCAGGTCACGTCATAAAGGATGAGGACACTATGCATTTCCCAGGTCATGTGTGGGGTTACCTCAACTTGACTATATCCCCTGTTTCTCCCACTCTCACTGTCAGTCCCAATTGAGAAGGACCTGTGATGGGTCACAGCTTTTTGGAACTATAGAGTCATGTCTCCAAGCAATGTGGTTTTACTCTATTTCATATATATATATATATATATATATATATATATATATATATATATATATATATATATATATATTTCTGGAGCGGGGGGCCAGAAACCCTCCCCTCCTTGTATTTTGATTTTCTAAAAGGGAAAACGGAAGGAGTCACGCGGGGAGTGCGCATCCTCCTCGAAGGCTCAGACTGGGGTGTCTAAATGTGTGTGGATGTAACCAAGATGAGAAAAAAGGAGAAATAGGTAGTATGTTTGAGGAAAGGAATCTGGATGCTTTTGGCTCTGAGTGAAACGAAGCTCAAGGGTAAAGGGGAAGAGTGGTTTAGGAATGTCTTGGGAGTAAAGTCAGGGGTTAGTGAGAGGACAAGAGCAAGGGAAGGAGTAGCACTACTCCTGAAACAGGAGTTGTGGGAGTATGTGACAGAGTGTAAGAAAGTAAATTCTAGATTAATATGGGTAAAACTGAAAGTTGATGGAGAGAGATGGGTGATTGTTGGTGCATATGCTCCTGGGCATGAGAAGAAACATCATGAGAGGCAAGTGTTTTGGGAGCAGCTGAATGAGTGTGTCAGTGGTTTTGATGCACGAGACCAGGTTATAGTGATGGGTGATTTGAATGCAAAGGTGAGTAATGTGGCAGTTGAGGGAATAATTGGTATACCTGGGGTGTTCAGTGTTGTAAATGGAAATGGTGAAGAGCTTGTAGATTTATGTGCTGAAAAAGGACTGGTGATTGGGAATACCTGGTTTAAAAAGCGAGATATACATAAGTATACGTATGTAAGTAGGAAAGATGGCCAGAGAGCGTTATTGGATTACGTGTTAATTGATAGGCGCGCGAAAGAGAGACTTTTGGATGTTAATGTACTGAGAGGTGCAACTGGAGGGATGTCTGATCATTATGTTGTGGAGGCGAAGGTGAAGATTTGTAGGGGTTTTCAGAAAAGAAGAGAGAATGTTGGGGTGAAGAGAGTGGTGAGAGTAAGTGAGCTTGGGAAGGAGACTAGTGTGAGGAAGTACCAGGAGAGACTGAGTACAGAATGGAAAAAGGTGAGAACAAAGGAGGTAAGGTCAGTGGGGGAGGAATGGGATGTATTTAGGGAAGCAGTGATGGCTTGCGCAAAAGATGCTTGTGGCATAAGAAGCGTGGGAGGTGGGTTGATTAGAAAGGGTAGTGAGTGGTGGGATGAAGAAGTAAGAGTATTAATGAAAGAGAAGAGAGAGGCATTTGGACGATTTTTGCAGGGAAAAAATGCAAATGAGTGGGAGATGTATAAAAAAAAGAGGCAGGAGGTCAAGAGAAAGGTGCAAGAGGTGAAAAAGAGGGCAAATGAGAGTTGGGGTGAGAGAGTATCATTAAATTTTAGGGAGAATATAAAGATGTTTTGGAGGGAGGTAAATAAAGTGCGTAAGACAAGGGAGCAAATGGGAACTTCAGTGAAGGGGGCTAATGGGGAGGTGATAACAAGTAGTGGTAATGTAAGAAGGAGATGGAGTGAGTATTTTGAAGGTTTGTTGAATGTGTTTGATGATAGAGTGGCAGATATAGGGTGTTTTGGTCGAGGTGGTGTGCAAAGTGAGAGGGTTAGGGAAAATGATTTGGTAAAGAGAGAAGAGGTAGTAAAAGCTTTGCGGAAGATGAAAGCTGGCAAGGCAGCGGGTTTGGATGGTATTGCAGTGGAATTTATTGAAAAAGGGGTGACTGTATTGTTGACTGGTTGGTAAGGTTATTTAATGTATGTATGACTCATGGTGAGGTGCCTGAGGATTGGCGGAATGCTTGTATAGTGCCATTGTACAAAGGCAAAGGGGATGATAGTGAGTGCTCAAATTAGAGAGGTATAAGTTTGTTGAGTATTCCTGGTAAATTATATGGGAGGGTATTGATTGAGAGGGTGAAGGCATGTACAGAGCATCAGATTCGGGAAGAGCAGTGTGGTTTCAGAAGTGGTAGAGGATGTGTGGATCAGGTGTTTCCTTTGAAGAATGTATGTGAGAAATACTTAGAAAAGCAAATGGATTTGTATGTAGCATTTATGGATCTGGAGAAGGCATATGATAGAGATGATAAGAGATGCTCTGTGGAAGGTATTAAGAATATATGGTGTGGGAGGCAAGTTGTTAGAAGCAGCGAAAAGTTTTTATCGAGGATGTAAGGCATGTGTACGTGTAGGAAGAGAGGAAAGTGATTGGTTCTCCGTGAATGTAAGTTTGCGGCAGGGGTGTGTGATGTCTCCATGGTTGTTTAATTTGTTTATGGATGGGTTGTTAGAGAGGTGAATGCAAGAGTTTTGGAAAGAGGGGCAAGTATGAAGTTTGTTGTGGATGAGAGTGCTTGGGAAGTGAGTCAGTTGTTGTTCACTGATGATACAGCGCTGGTGGCTGATTCAGGTGAGAAACTGCAAAAGCTGGTGACTGAGTTTGGTAAAGTGTGTGAAAGATGAAAGTTAAGAGTAAATGTGAATAAGAGCAAGGTTATTAGGTACAGTAAGGTTGAGGGTCAAGTCAATTGAGAGGTAGGTTTGAATGGAGAAAAACTGGAGGAAGTAAAGTGTTTTAGATATCTGGGAGTGGATCTGGCAGCGGATGGAACCATGAAAGCGGAAGTGAATCACAGGGTGGGGGAGGGGGCGAAAATTCTGGGAGCCTTGAAGAATGTTTGGAAGTCGAGAACATTATCTCGGAGAGCAAAAATGGGTATGTTTGAAGGAATAGTGGTTCCAACAATGTTGTATGGTTGCGAGGCGTGGGCTATGGATAGAGTTGTGCGCAGGAGAGTGGATGTGCTGGAAATGAGATGTTTGAGGACAATATGTGGTGTGAGGTGGTTT
>NC_092292.1:10126495-10141495 GCF_036320965.1 Panulirus ornatus | reverse complement strand
GGCTTAGACATTCAAAGGGAACTGTTGTACAGGGTGATGTAAGGATAAGTGAAGCGCTTAATGAAAACAATTCAATGCGTTTTTGCATTGGAAGACACAATAGCCCCAAACACTAATGAGATGGAAAGGGAATAAGGTCTCAGAAAGCACTGGTATATCTAGAAAAGACCTGACCAGAATACTAAAGGATCTTGACCCTTTTAAGGCTGATGGTCCTGATGAAATCTCACCAAATGTATTAAGCACTTGTGCAGATAACTTGAAGAAGCTCTTGAAATGCTGCTCAAGACGTCGCTGGATAAAGAAAAAGTGCCATGGTATTGTGGAAAAGAGCAAACGTCTTATCAGTCGATAAGAAAGGGGATGGGGAAGCGTTAAACTATAAACCCGTCTCCCTAAAGAGCCGTGATCTGAGGTCTTGGAAAAGCTAATCAGAAAGGAAAGGAAGGTTTGCTGCAGAGGAGAATATTACCTTAGTGAGAGTCAACATGATTTCAGGAAGAAAATGGTCATACATAGCGAACTTCTTAGTATTCTACGAGAAAGTGAGTTCAATATTGGAAAGACAGAGATGAGCGGGTGGACTGTTCATTTCTGGAGTGCCAGAAAGCATTTGAGATTGTGCTATATGGGAGGCTGCTTAAGGCGCTGGATCACCAGGCAGGAATACTGGGTAGACTACATCGATGGGTAAAAGATTCTGTCAGTAGAGGAGATTAAAGGACAAATGTCACTGGAGCTTCTCAAAATGGGTTGAGGTAGAGTTCCACAGGGTTTTTTTCTGGGATCATTTCTCTTCTTGATCTACGTAAATGACTTGCCAGAAAGTATAGAATCCTGTCCATGTACATTTGCAGATGATGCAGAGGTCATGATAAAAGTAAAAAACGAAAAAGATGCAACAACTTGTAAAGGGAACATGACAGACACTAAAGTTAGTCTGAAACATGATTCACGAAGTTCAATCCAAGCACATGCAAAGAGGTGAGGATATGTCACAGCGAAAGAAGGACTCGACATGAGCATCATCTAGCAGGAAACAAACTAAGAGAGACTTGGCAGTGGATATAGTCCCTAGCAAGTCGCCAGAGTCCCACCGAAGAAGAATAGTTAATGAGCCCAACTACCAGCTTGCAATTACTAAAACTGCAGTCAAGTTCACGGGTCAGAAGATATTCAAGTATGCTGTTTACACCTCACCTTATACTATAAGAATATGCTTCTCTAGTTGGTCACTACGTCGAGAAAAAGAAGTATAGAGCCAATAAAGAAGGTTAGGAGGTAAGCAAGAAAGATGACACCTGAATCAAGACTCCTTGAGTTACAGGGAAATACTTAGAGGCATTTACTTTGTCCAACATGGAAGAGAAAAGAGTGAGGGATGACCTGATATCAACCTTTAAGTTTCAAACACAGATTCATGATGTGGACAGTGAACTGTTCTTTCCTAGATGTAAGAACAGAACAACCAGAGGACACAACATAAAATCTAGCCAGGAACATAGAAATGAAATATTTTCCTGAGAGTGGTTGATGAATCAAATATATAAAGACATTGTTAATGAGAAGAACATACAGAAATTTATAAAGTTGTATGATATGAGAGAATAGTCAAGAGATGGGGTCCCACGATTGTAAAACTCCATCCCATCCAGTATAAACAGCCAAATTCACACACACACACACACACACACACACACACACACACACACACACACACACACACACACACACACACCCACACACACACAGAAGGACTGGACTGGATTCATACCTGAATATCTTTGATCATCTAACTCTGTATAGGGAGGAGGGATACCTACCTCTGTATAGGGACAGGGACACCTAACTGTATTGGAAGCTTTCTATGTAAGGTTACTCAGTGTGAGGCAGGAAAGCTGGACAGTGTAGGTCTGGGAAGCCACAGTCTTCAGCAGCTAAACTTTATACAGACTCACTTCCCACTAATCTTAACACAATATTTGTTACTGCAACTGAGTATGCATCTGTAACAGCTGATGACAGTAACTCGATTATCACTTTTGTTAACTATTAGTTATCTGGATAACTGACGCCTATTTCTCATTAATCTTATAGGACAAAAGACATCTGACACCCTGCACTGTAGACGCTGTTCCCCGCCTGTCCTGTTTTGATCTATACAGAGAGCAAGGATCGACCATAGGACTCGAAGGCAACTGACAAATTACTAAGTGAGTGTCAGAGCCACGCCACACCCCTCCCTGCCAGGACATGGCACATCAGTCTACTTCTGGGCTTTAGGGAGAGGAAGAGGAGGAAATGGCGTTACTATCCTTAAAAAAAGCCATTGGGAAATGTCACGAAGTACAGACCAGTTTCTCAGACTGTCATAAGACTTACTTCCTTCCTGTAACTAACCTTATTTTCTTTATAATTGTTCGATACCCGTTTTCTTCACTGCCTATTGTTCAAAGGTCTCTCGTCGTGAAAGGGATAATATATGATTTTTTTTTTATTGCTTCTAAATGGTCGGTGGACCAAGAACCTAAACCCTAGGCTAGGCTAACTCGATTGCTTATTGTAAAAATAAATCAAAATATAAAATCTGAAAAAAATTGAATTGCTGCAACTTTCATACACAATTTGAAGTGGTCAGTATTATACTTAAAGCTAGAATAATTTCACTGACAACTTTATAATCATCGTCTACTGCAAGGCAGATCTTGAACAGTAACATAATACCACATCAGTAGTGAGACGTAAGTGTGGAATACCAGGGTTGACATGACAGCTTCTGGCAACTGTCGTCGAATTTGACATAAACCTTTCGCAAGGATCTAGGATGGCATACAGCTCTTGCAGTTGGGTCTAATTTACCATATATCTCCTGCTACTTGGTCTAATTTGATATACACCTCTTGCAACTGGGTCTAAATTGACATACATCCCCTGCAACTGGGTCTAACCTAATAATGTGCGCCTTTTGCAACTAGGTCTAATGTGCCATACGCGTCTTACAACTGAGTCTAGTTTGACACAAACCTCTTGCAGCTTGCTGTTACTCAGTCTCCATTCACCACCCACTGATCCGGACACATTCAGTACCTTAGAAAGGATGCAGAATGCGACCACAGGACGCCATACTCGGTCCTGATATCAAGTGATGGATGACGACAAAAATCACCCCCTCTTTCTGCTAGGCTCTCAACCCTACCACTGTTGCTGTCTCCTCCAGTTCCACCCGAGCCGTGTGGCCCCCCGACACTCAATTTTTATACTATTTTTTTACCTAAGCCCCAAAGACCTTTTTCCCTCGCTTTTTATTCCTCAAAGACCTCTTTGGTCCCTCCTTCCGCAAGCCGTCTGCCTCCAAATGTATTTTTCTCCGATGCTTCCCTCATTCGTCCACAGTCCATAGCATCCCTTTAATTCGCTAGTGAGGTGGAATGTGAGGCGGGTAGTGGCAGCATGCAGAGTTCTCCCCCAGCAAATCCCATATAAGCTCCCCTGGTCGTGGTATTAACGTCTATAGTTTGCATTGTTCACTGTCGTTAAAAAGCGTGGAACTCGTTCAGCACATATCTTGAAAATAGGTATACATATCGTCCGTTTGTACATGTGTCTATTCATATACCTACCTCTGCCTATGCAACTACCTATCTATCTATCTAACCATCTGCCTGACTATATCCCTCTTGTCTTTTAATCTCTAAAAGACGGAACTGAAGAAGCAGCAGAGAGCTCGGGTTGCGGTGTCTGAGTGAGTGTGGACGTAACCAGGAAGAGAAGAAAGAAAAGGTTGTATTTTTAAGGGTAGGAACCTAGATATACTGGTGCCGAGGGGAATAAACCTCAAGGTTACTGCTAGGACAAGAGTAGAGGAAGATTGTGACCCTTCTGCAGAGGGACGAGTTGTGGGAATGTGTGCCTTTACGTAAAGGCAAGGAGGGAAAGACGAATGTTCCAATTACAGAGGTAAAAAATCGTTAGGTGTTATCTGGTAAGTTGTATGGGTGAGTGGTGACTGAGAGAGTGGCGCCCTGCACAGAAGTAATAGATCAATGTATGGATCAGGTTTTGAGTGGGAAATGCTAAGGGAAAAAGAAGTATTTGCATGTGGCAGCTATGGATCTGGAGAAAGCAAATGGTCTGATCAAAGCAACTATGGACGGGAGAGCAGCCGCTTTTCTATTTCAGCGCCTCATCATAGCCACCCAACGAAGTTGCATCAAAAACTCACATCCCTCAGAGTAACTTGTGACTCATGGATGACTTACGCTTTACAATTCAAGTAATAGAATTATACATCTTCAATTTTATTATCTATACAGCATCCACTTACCTATATATATACCCTTAGATAAACTGTTTATACATCTATCTTTAATCAAATCGAAGGTAGACAGATATATGGGATTTGGAGGGTAGGGAAAAGAAATATTCTAATCATTGAAAAAGAGTTCCATTTTTCATGACCAAATATCTATTCTCATCTATGAGAATAATGGACCCTTCATAAGATACGTGAAGATTGTCGATTATCCTCTTAAATAAAGCTCAAAATGCATAATTGAGAAATAAATTTACTGAAAATTATATCGAAATAAACTTATTGATTGTCCTTGACCTCGACGTCAAACGTCTATAATGATAATCTGAGTTTAATAACTGGGTTAATTATACTCAGATTATCCTAATTATCCTCACACTCATTAAACTTGCTCAATTATGCATGAATTTTGTGAATCATAAAGGAGAAATTCCCTCAATTCTGTTTAGTTATTCATACAAAAAAACATCCATATGAACATTAGTTAAATACAGAATTCTGAACAGCATTTGCTGGAAGCCACAAATGCCTTTTTTTAAATGAACCGTAAGTGTAATTACTGAAAAATGGAATTGGCATTTGCTCCCACTAAGTTTTAATTGCATCAAATGATCTCTCTCTCTCTCTCTCTCTCTCTCTCTCTCTCTCTCTCTCTCTCTCTCTCTCTCTCTCTCTCTGCCCCCCTCCTCCAGCCCCTGTAACCTCAACTTCAAATGATCAATGCACCAGGTCTCCAACCTCACGGAAGACACACGCTACACGACCCATTAATAACACGGCGTTCCTCCTCAAGCTCAGCCCCTTCCACCGCTTCAAGCACCTGTCGACCAGACTTCTGAACACCGACCCCCTCGTGTGCTTGCCCACATGTGTGAGCACTCACGGCCTTCGACCAGCACCGTCGTGTGTGCCTTTATCATTCGGTACACCAATATACCATCAAGACTTGAAACCCGATTGTTCAGAGCTTGTGACGTTCAAACGCACGTGCGTGCTTTGAACACCCGAGGTGGAGAGATAGAGAGAAATGCAGATTGGTGGTGTCCATGGGAAAGCCCGCGAGACAGACGCCTTCTGCTTCGTCAACGTTAAAACCTCCTGCAGGAAATACACCAACACGCACGTTAGTGTCTCGAACTCAGACATTTGTCTTTTCTTTTCATGCTGGAGGCTCCAGTCACGGACAAAATTCTACATCACTGCCGAGCCTTCACTGGAATAGAAAGAGGTTAATGAAAGGGGAAAAATGATGAGAAAGGGAAGGGTATTCGGAATTCTTGATGAAGTTTGAGTCCTGTCTTTTAAAAAGTGCCAAGTCACAGTGAATGGGAAAGTTATGAGAGAGTAGAGAGATCCATAGCTTCAACGTATAGGGAAAGAAACAGTTATCAAAACGGCCTTTCCTTCCTTGAGTTGTCAATGGCCACATGGTATTCATATGACACAGCAGCTTGTCGAGTATTGCGTGCTCTAGTTAGTGGCGGAGTCACACAGGCAGCCAGCTCTTGGGGGCAAAAACCAAAGTAATGCCTATAAGAGAGGGAAAGTGAACCTACATTGCAGCTTAGGGCAAGAGGGTTAACCTAGGTAAGTTGATGACTCGGACCATCTTCGACTCAACTTGTCAGGTAAGAATGCAGAGCTAGGACCAACCTAGGTGTGAGAGCAGTACTCCATACAAGGACAGGATCAATCCTTTGTGTAAACGGAGCAACTGTTCGGAAAAGAGAAGTTTGATCACGACTCCCAGCTTCTTAAAGGCAGACTTAAGAAGCTATTTCCGTAATGTTGTGAGGTTTCTAACTTATGGTACCTGCATTAACACACATGTTACGGTTTCGAACTTAAACTGCTTACTTACGCACGAATACCTGCATTATATGCGTGTGGGTTTGAATGCCAGGAGAACCCAGTAGCCAAGTAAACAACCTAATTAAGGACAGACACAAATAAACAATGGCTGCCTCCCACATACCCACCGGCTCTGCCAAAAATAGCAAGAAGAATAGTTTGTAGCAGTTCGCCACGGCTTGGCATTTCTCTCCTTAATACCTTTTAATATCACGATGACGGGCAACGCCAGACCATCTGTTCACCGTATTTCTTCTGGCGATGGATGCGCGTTCATTTAATGGCAAAGGGTATCATTAGTTTTGATGGCCATTTTGCGATAGATTTGTCTTCCTTACGGTAGCTGAACCATCCTGTGACAAGAGAGCAAAAACGACGACCATTATTCACAATTTGTATTGATCGGGGACATTCGTGTCGACTGATGCCATCAATCATTTAGTTGCTTCCATCTGTTAGCAATGTCTGTCGTGATCGGATATCACCGTTCATATTTTCCGGTTCTTCTTCCTCTTCTTCTTCATAGTCCTTGTCCTGATTATCATTTCTTCTGCTTCTTCTTCTTCTCTTTCTTTCTTTCTTTTTCTTTCTTCTATCTTTCTTTTTCTTTTTTGTTCTTCTTCTTTTTCGTCTTCTTTCTCTCTTTCTTCCTCCTTATCTTCTTCTTCTTCTTCTTCTTCATCTTCTTCTTCTTCTTCTTCTTTTTCTTCTTCTTCTTCTTCTTTATTCTTCTTCCTCTTCTTTTCCTCTTTTATTCTTCTTTCTCTCCTTCTTCCTCTTTTTCTACTTCCTCCTCCTTCTTCTTCTTCCTCTTCTATTCTTCTTCTTCTCCCTTCTTCTTCTTCTTCTTCTTCTTCTTCTTCTTATACAACTCAGGATAGCCAAACTAATTAGTTCAAAGGAAATTAAGGAAGAAACCAGGGCAGCTTACCATGAGCCCTCCTCAGGATCCTCCACCTCTGTGATAATCTGAAGCTCTTGGTTCTAAATAACAGATTTCGAGATGTTCCTTCGTACATAATGTCGCCATAACTGCTATGTGTGAACCAGACCGTCTTTACTTTTCGCCCTATGAAATGGATCTTGGATATGACATATCCTACCGACATATTCTACACATGCCATACTGCTGTGTAGCTTTGTTCTGTATCAACAATACACATCAGTTAGATTAATTGACGAAGGAACAATGGCGTATAACATTATGGATCATCCTACACGAGCATTCAGAGATCTTACATAAGCGACAGATCCCTTGACTGGTGAGACGCACTGTCATCTCAGGTGTCGAAAAGAAAATATACGGGAAACTAAACCAGGACGAAGACCAAATCAATGGCAATACTTAAACAAGCCGTTGACTATGACTTTGATACGGTGTGTGAGGATATGAATGAGGAAAGAGCGAAAAGAATGGGAGTGAGGAAACACAGATCTCTATGCTCACCACAAAAATCTAAGGGGAAAAAAAAAGGATTTCCCTAACACTAATCAAAAAGCTAAATCATATGCGGACGAACTTGCAAACACGCAACATTGGTAAGCGAAAAGGAAAGAAAAATCTTTGGGAGTTTTGATTCCCGTGGAAAATAGTTGTCTCATCTGTTGTACGGAGCGTCAATAGAAACAACAACAATAAAAATGCCAGACAGTTTAGCTGACGCCAGCAAGACAATGAGGCAAACATTATAACGGGAAACATGTGATGAGTGTGAACAGTTACTTGCTGAGGCGACCAACAGTGACAGCGATGATGATGATGATGATGATGATAGTGATGGTAATGATATGATAACGGTGATGATGATAGTGATGGTAATGATGTGATGACGGTGATGATGATAGTGATGGTAATGATGTGATGACGGTGATGATGATAGTGATGGTAATATGATAACGGTAATGATGATAGTGATGGTAATGATATGATGACGGTGATGATGATAGTGATGATGATGATATGATGACGGTGATGATGATAGTGATGGTATGATGTGATGACGGTGATGATGATAGTGATGGTAATGATGTGATGACGGTGATGATGATAGTGACGGTAATGATGATACGGTGATGATGATAGTGATGGTACGATGAGGACGGTGATGATAGTGACGTGATGACGGTGATGATGATAGTGATGGTAATGATGTGATGACGGTGATGATGATAGTGATGGTAACGATATGATGACGGTGATGATGATAGTGATGATGATGATATGATGACGGTGATGATGATAGTGATGGTAATGATATGATGACGGTGATGATGATAGTGATGGTAATGATATGATGACGGTGATGATGATAGTGATGGTAATGATGTTATGACGGTGATGATGATAGTGATGGTAATGATATGATGACGGTGATGATGATAGTGATGGTAATGATATGATGACGGTGATGATGATAGTGATGATGATGATATGATGACGGTGATGATGATAGTGATGATGATGATATGATGACGGTGATGATGATAGTGACGATAATGATATGATGACGGTGATGATGATAGTGATGGTAATGATATGATGACGATGATGATGATAGTGATGATGATGATATGATGACGGTGATGATGATAGTGATGGTAATGATATGATAACGGTGATGATGATAGTGATGATGATGATATGATGACGATGATGATGATAGTGATGATGATGATATGATGACGATGATGATGA
Source organism: Panulirus ornatus (assembly GCF_036320965.1). NCBI lineage: Eukaryota > Metazoa > Arthropoda > Malacostraca > Decapoda > Palinuridae > Panulirus > Panulirus ornatus. Next base: position 10,132,637 of record NC_092292.1, on the reverse strand, counting down.
TAGTGATGATGATGATATGATACGGTGATGATGACAGTGATGGTAATGATATGATAACGGTGATGATGATAGTGATGATGATGATAATGACAATGATGATGATGATAATGATCTAGTGATAATGATGATAACGATTATAATGATGATAATGCTTTCTGTTAATGGTAACAATGATGAGATAATAATAATGTAGTAATGATAATAATAATGATTATAGGATGATAATTTTTCTGATAATGGTAATAATGATGATGAATGCTTCCCACGTATTCCCTGCGTGTCGTAGAGGGCGACTAAAAAGGGTGGGAGCGGGGAGGGGCTGGAAATCCTCCCCTCCCGTTTAAGATTTTCCAAAAGAAGGAACGGAGAGGTGGGTCAAGTGAGAATATACCCTCTAAGGCTCACACCAGTAAATAGTGATGTCACATCATTCATAATGGAAAATTGTATAATTATCATCACTAATCAATCGTCATTATTGAAGGTGAGCTGAGGTTAATCTCCAAAATTTCACCCAAATCAATCATCCAAATATCTTGGATTTTCGTTTTTCTCGAATCCAAATTTTCGCAAACTACTATTCGGCAGTTAGCTTGACCTCATACCAAGTGAACTATAGATCATGAACTGTGGGAACCCCTACTTACTGCACGCACCTGTTCGTCTGGTCTGTTGGATATACCTTTGTACTGACGTGTCTGGGAGTTTCTGACATCGAGTTGCTCGTGAAAACGGATGTCAACAAGATGTGAGTGAATTGTTTGGTGTATGTAATTCGGCATCGTATGAATATGGATTCCGAAGTATCATGTAGATTCTGTTGGTGTTCAGGTGTTCCCTACTGCAAATGACAGTCCTTTCCATCATATTTAAAGACGAGATGGCTACAGCAGACTAGATTAACAAACTGGCTGATATAGAATTCTCACTGACTATACCAATGTCACAGAATTCTCAAAGAAAAGTCCGATTATATAACATAGCAACGCAATGCACCTCCTACTGCACAAAAGCTAATGACAACATCGTACTTATCCTACTGGACTTTGTATATCCCTCTCGGAGATCCATCTCACAGCAACCCCCTCCTCCGCCCGACGTCCTGTATACATTGCTATCACAGGCACTGCTTCGAAAACCCCAGGGATGGAGGGCGTCGCCAACCACTCTGTCACTGGTGCACATCGTCGGGATGCTAGTGCTCCTAGCGGGTTAGGTATGGTCAGTGTCGCGTTTAAAGCATAAATCTGCCGGCAGAATTTATTTTCAATTTCGCCGCAAGAGCGGGCTAGTTTATAGTGTGCACTCCTACCCACCCTGTGGGCGTGTGGTGGTGCAAAAGAAGAGACAGAGAGCTCATATGGTCTGGCGGGGACTGCGGTCTCAGTGATTGAAATGCGTTATAAGTTACATAATGAGAAAAGTGTTAACATGGTTCGGGCAAGACAGTGAATACTTGGTAATTTACATGGTAGGTGAAGTTTGCCATCAAAACCTCCACGATGGAAAGGGACGAGAACTTTTCCAGCGTTGAAGACTTGCATTAAACATACACCGTCTTTTTATTTGTCTAAGAGCGTGTGTCTGAGAGTAATCAGACACCTCTCCTCTCATACTTCCGTTCACCTTTTCGTCCATTTCTCTACCCCAATTCTTTTCTCTCACCTTAGCCTTTTCTTAAACCATTGACTTGCTGTTCACACTCTTCACCCAGCTACTTCTTTCCTTTCTTTAATGCTCTACGAAACTCCTTTGACTCATTTCTTCCAGTATCATACTCTGACAGCTTCTGCACTACATTCTTCATTACGCTGGCAATACAGAAATAAACATCTAAGATGATGACCCATCAGAAGAGCTTACATTTCCCATCAATCCTCTCCGTGGAACGTTGATGTCACAATCATCAAGCAGGACAACACACATCAGCAATGTCTCTTAACATACCTCGAAAATCATGAGAGATAAATCATCCATGAGAAAGATTTAGGTTTTCAATCGCCAACGCCACTTGATTGTGAGACTCATCGTTTAATATTTACATGAGGTGGAAGCCACTATAGTATCATGTTAGGGAAGGTTTATTCATCGTAGAACTCATCGCTATTCTCTTGAAAGCATTTATCATTATGATCTCACAGCTTCAGCGCTCCAATCTCCATTCCTTTGTATCCAATGGCATATACCTACGTGTCCGATCGTTTCTGTATTCATTACAACACCCTCCAGCAGATCTACTGAGACCGAACTGAATAAATGGTAAATATTCGTTTAAATTTTTACGAAAGTGTGAGTGGGAGAACCGAGGATCATCCTTAAATGTGTTATGGGGTGAACATTGCCTAAGAGGCTGAGCTCATCTTTGATGTTGATCCTTTAGATTTCTGTCTTGAACTATATAAACAAATTTACCAAAATAAGAATAAGAGTAAAGACTCGTGTTCGAATCTATGAACTCCCCCCCCCCCCCCTCCCGCCTAAAACACACACACACACACACACACACACACACACACACACACACACACACAAACACACACACATATACACACACACACACACACACACACATTCCTACATTGATCAAGGAGTAACTTTCTGTTAGACGTAAAGAAAGGTAAAAAAAGATATATATATGAGTCTAGCTGGCAAAATCACGTTATGTTGAGATGACTTCACAAAACATTCCTCTCGAGGGTTTGGACACAAAGGGCCACAGACAGACGCACACTCAGATAAACAGGTTAGCGGAAGGATGAATACACGCAGGCTAAAACCATTACCCCATTTGGGAATACGATAAACAATGATGACATTTCTTTTGAACGGAAATGTATATCATTACTGTAATAGCATTTATGTCCAGTGACATTACAGTCAGACAGGCCAAGGGAAGCCATCAGTTCTCGTTGCTAAGCCGCGTGTGGTTATTGTCAGAGCTGCGAATCACTATTGTTAGAGCTGGGAATAACTATTGTTTGAACTGTCCGGACCATTAATAGCTATCATAGAGGATAATTCCATCGGGTGCAATTAACCGTTTTCAGTGAAGAAGGTCCGCAGTAACCTCATTCATGTGGACAAATCATAAGGATCATCCCAAAGATTAATATTTCTTTATCATTATCAATGAAAGACATTATGAAGGATTAACCAGGTTAAAGAGGGTGAAAATTAATGAGACCTCGGCCTATCATTGATGATTAATCTTAACCATATTACAGACGATTAGGATGAACGAGGCAACCAATAACAAGGATCATTATTCAGTTCAAAATTAACCAGGTCTTGGTCTGCTGCGCCATGGATCATCGAATCTCCCTGCGCCTCGGTCATTTTCAAACACATTCAAACCCAATCAATGTATGATCGCTGTGCATGACCAAGAACACTCGTTGGAAATGACTGCAACAGGTTGGTTTTGGCCTTCAGTAACTGACGATTAAATTCTTGCGTTTTTAATTTCTCTGTTGCGACTGAGATCAACTTAGGGCGAAGAGATGGTCAGACGACCTCCCTTCCATTAACGTCGATCCTCATACCATCATCGTTAATGACTTTTTGCTCGTTAACACTTGGTCTTGAACGAGTGCTGCAGGGGAGGGTGGGTCATGTATGCAGTGAGAGCGTGTATGGTCCCGGTATAATCTCAAAGACCTGAAGGTGATCACGGTTTCTCAAATGGGGCTTAGAAAACGATGACGCCGGAATGACTCTAGCAGTCTGTTGGATCCAAATACAAATAAACAACGTGTGTGTGTGTGTGTGTATACAGACACACACACACACACTGCTGTCTGTGTATACGCAGACAGCAGTGAAGACACGGTCAAGAGATAGGTCAACACGAGTGTAAAACTCTCCCTGTAACGCACACACAGTGAGCACACACACACACACACACACACACACACACACACACACACACACACACACATACACACACACCCTCCTCATGAACTTCCCAGTCTTCAGCAACGCTTGAGAACTGTACGACCTCTATGGTGCTTACTTTCGACGACTTCACCACATCTTCTCGACCTAACACGGCCATACCATATGAAATAAGACCAGCAGATAGACAGACAGAGAGATGTCCTCAGCGAGCGTCGTGTGGCTGAGCGTCTCGACGGAGCCATGTCCACCTTCCAGCCCCTCATCAACAGCGTCCCATAAGACGACAGGGGGAGGAGGAGACTTCTCCTCGTGCTTCCTCGTCCTCGTCAAGGATAAGGCTCTGATGGACGCTCCTCCTCCGGAGGAGGATGACTGAGGGCAAGTCTACCATTCGCCTCAGTGTTGGCATGAGAGAGAACCAGCGACTTCATCAACCCGTCCAGCACACCTTCGATGTCTACCAGAAAACTAGAGTAACGTAGACTGGAACAGAACTTAGAGTCAATACCAGTGTCTGATAGAGCAAGAGGGAGAAGCAAACTGGGTTATAGCGTCAATCATTGACCGACGTGTCTCTATGCATCAGATAGAAAAAGGAAAACGAAACGAGTGACTGGTCACGTATTTGGACAAGGTCAAATGCATGCAGTACCATTAACTAATGTATGTATGATATTCATTTTCCTCTTAATAAAGTGTGCTTCACAAAATCACGTACATTTGGGTATGAGAGGCATGGAATGGTAGCGTCGAAATTTACATTTACGGCCTCTACCTATTCATATTTTACATACAGTTCCCACTTTTTTTTCTTTTTTTACACAGTACCCATCTAACTGATCCATGATGTAATCTGAAATGGATTAGAAAGTTTATCTACTGATTAATTCTTTTTACAAAGGATGATTTCTAAGATTTTCTAAAGCATTAAGTACAATTCCAGACCAGTAGAACCATTATCTTATGCGTATTTCATATCAGGATGATCCTAACTGCGTTCAATTTGCAGACATATCCTCTCTGCTAAAATGTGCAGGAGAACCAAAATTAATTATCCATACTAACACGTAAAATGTTCCGCATGTTTCCTGCTATGTTAATCAAGGGCTTCGTTGCCATGACGACGAGTAAGTGGTAGGAATACGAGATGTTAGTTAACATAAAGTGGGATGTAGGAATACTACGAGATGTTAGTTAACATAAAGGGGGATATAGGAATACTACGAGATGTTAGTTAACATAAAGGGGGATATAGGAATACTACGAGATGTTAGTTAACATAAAGGGGATGTAGGAATACTAGGAGATGTTAGTTAACATAAAGGGGGATATAGGAATACTACGAGATGTTAGTTAACATAAAGGGGATGTAGGAATACTAGGAGATGTTAGTTAACATAAAGGGGATGTAGGAATACTACGAGATGTTAGTTAACATAAAGGGGATGTAGGAATACGAGATGTTAGTTAACATAAAGGGGGATGTACGAATACTACGAGATGTTAGTTAACATAAAGGGGATGTAGGAATACTACGAGATGTTAGTTAACATAAAGGGGATGTAGGAATACGAGATGTTAGTTAACATAAAGGGGATGTAGGAATACTACGAGATGTTAACATAAAGGGGATGTAGGAATACTACGAGATGTTAACATAAAGGGGATGTAGGAATACTACGAGATGTTAACATAAAGGGGATGTAGGAATACTACGAGATGTTAACATAAAGGGGATGTAGGAATACTACGAGATGTTAACATAAAGGGGATGTAGGAATACTACGAGATGTTAACATAAAGGGGGGGGGGGTGTAAGAACAGATGTGAGGAGGGGACATCTGTGGGAAATGTTAGCTTGGTGGGAGGGAGGGGACAAGGGTCATAAGATGAAGCTGTGGGAGGAGACGTTCTCTGTGGTCTAGTCGGACGTATATTCTACGCCCAGCAATACTTAAGTAATGGCCCACCAACTTTACTCGTGTTTCCATCAACTTAAAACGCACTGTCTCAGTCCTCCGTTCAAACAGGAAATATCAGAATGAACAGAACGCTTTACACTGAGTGTTGTGCCTTGTAGGACCAGTCCCTTCACTGTACCTGAACTACGCAGATGTGTGTGTGTGTGTGTGTGTGTGTGTGTGAGTGTGTGTGTTTGTGTGTGTGTGTGTGTGTGTGTGTGTGTGTGTTACGTCGTATGTGAGTGTGTGTGTGTGTGTTGCGTCGTGTGTGTGTGTGTGTGTGT
>NC_092292.1:10108995-10121495 GCF_036320965.1 Panulirus ornatus | reverse complement strand
TGAGTAGTCGCATATCTCATCATGTAACTACTAGCCATGTTACCTACTAGTCATGTAACTACTAGCCATGTAACTACTAGCCATGTTACTTCTAGCCATGTAACTACTAGCCATGTAACTACTAGCCATGTTACTACTAGCCATGTAACTACTAGTCATGTTACTACTAGCCATGTAACTACTAGCCATGTAACTACTAGCCATGTTACTTCTAGCCATGTAACTACTAGCCATGTAACTACTAGCCATGTAACTACTAGTCATGTTACTACTAGCCATGTAACTACTAGCCATGTAACTACTAGCCATGTAACTACTAGCTATGTAACTACTAGCCATGTAACGACTAGGTTATTAGAAATTGTTAGATCTGAATTAACCTCAGTGGTTACTAGAGTTCCCTTACCGTACTATCCACTAGTAAAACACTTTGTCACTAGCTAAGCCCCTGTGGCATCCTAGCTATTCACATCGTCTGAATGAGGCGCTAATGTGTCATTCCATAGAATCATTTAGCTATCTTACTTGTCTCCTTGACGTCATTCTATCTTATCTTGGTTATCTTAGTCACGTTCTATCCTGCCATCTAGACTACATCATATCGACGTCACTCCATCATATCTACGTCATCAATGTTATTTCAGCCAATCACGGCGTGGTATCGTTGGCGATCCTCCCTAGCATTCCTAGCGGGGTTATTACCCGCTATCTCAGCAGCTCTGGAGCGCTATCCTAGCCAGAGACTCGAGCGCTTTGTCTTGGGAGGTGATCTTAGCACGATAACACAGTTACACGCTACTCTCAGCAATATATGCTCTTTAGCTAAAGCGAGAAGGAAACAAGAGCATCCGAAGAGACCACTTTGCACGGAGCAAGACGCAACTTGTACTTGCTCGGTAGAAATTGCTTCAAGACAGCAAAGGGACTTGTCTAATTCATAATACGAATATTTTGCATGTCTATGTTTGACTATGCAAGAGACGGATTTCTCGCGTCTTTGGATGTCGTCCCGATGGTTTCACAAGAGAGGAAAGCTGTGCCCCAGTTATTAATGGACAGGAAAGTTGGACAGAGCTTTTAACTGTTGCACTGCGTCGCCCGCGCAGAGCGTCTGGGATCCTCTGTAAGACGAGTATGAATTGCTTGCTTTAGCTGGTAAGGTGTTGGATCCCTCTTGGACTTTGCTCCCCTCCCGCTATTCATCGGTTCTTGGATATTCTTACTAGGGATATACAGGATAGTCTCACTAGCGCTAAATGGAGGCCTGATTCTGTTGTCAGGAAATGAACAGAGTATGTATAATACACATACACAGAACAACACACACACACACACACACACACACACACACACACACACACACACACACACAGTGTGATGTGTAGTCTCGTGTAGTGGTTAGCATTGCTGACCAATATTCACTCATGGGTTCGTCTGGGTTCGCGAATCCAGGGCACGGCACTCGGCCCACAACCAACCTAGCTATTCATCCTTCCTCCTGGACTGGGGCGATAGACGGTCAGCTAGCTAAGGCTAGGATGTGTGTGTGTGTGTGTGTGTGTATATATAAACACAAAAGTAAGGACATGGTACATATCATACAAGGTTGAGGGATGAGGCTACACGAGTGTAAAACTCAACCCCGTACCACACGAATGATAATCACAAGAATGATCTACAATTATAATTTCTATTGTTGTCGTTATACAACACTGCAGCGACCATGTGGCTGGCGTTCAACAGTGCATCGTCTCTCTTTGTGAGAGACAGAACTCCCTGGGACAGTCTGTATATCCCGTCAGTGCCAAAGGAGACATACGCATCATGTGTCACCATCATCAGAGGAGCTATAAACCAGAAGATTAAAAATATGGTCACGTAATTACCTTCAGGGTAACTACAGAGAACTTCTTTTTACGTACGTAACTACACTCTCCAATTACCCACAGGCTGTCGCCCCAGATGAGACATCCTTTCATGTAAGATCACCTCCTCATACCAAAGTGAAGCTTAATGAAAAAATTTAGCGGGACTTTATTACCTTTGAGAATGACAATATAACGAAGTGAAGGACAACATTACGTAGTACTGGAGACTTAAGGATTGTCCCGTGTTGGCGTTATGAAGTAACCCGACCGAGGGCTGTCTTAATTACAAATATCAGTGGGAATCTAACGTTGACAATATAGATATCATGGAGACAACCTAACCTAGCACTGGATATAGGAGGATTAAGTCCCTCGTTCGTCTGATGAAGTAACTTGACCGGATTAATAACAACGTGCGATTCCAGGTGAAGAAGACTCTTTACTACGTGTGTTGAAGACCATGACATGCTTTCAAGAGGTTTAGAAGCGAATGTGAACGCTCTTCAAACGTTTTGAGTTTTATCAATAAGAATTCAAACACGATGAACTGTGAGAGCAAGACGCTAGATTTTTTTTTTTTGTTCGTTCTCAGAACAAATTGTGTTTCATAATAAGATGTTATGGAGCTCTTGATGGCAGAAGGAGCAGGCGTTGGGAATTTTGTTGTGTTAGTAAAAGATTAATAATCGATATGTCTTCATTGATCAGTTGGATCAATCAGCATTTCAGTGTCTTATTTAGTATGTCCTCAAGCATTTCATCTCATATTCAGTGAGATATCTTGAGTATTTTAAAAGTTGAATATGACATATGATAGTTGTAGATCAGCGAGTTCTATCGTCTTGCTTATCTTGGAGTCTTCTTGTCTATAATGATTCACGAGAGATAGATACCTATAGGTATGTCTGAACTCTGGAGACAGCAGCGTCAACACCTTCGCTTCCAGACGTATATGGAAATGACTTAGAATTATGAACACGTGCTATAGACGCCCCAGATATTATCGCATTACTCATTCGTTGCGAGTTTACAATAAAAAACCATCGGTAGGCACAGCAAGATACAGAGAATCAATGGTTTCATTAAAGTAACCAGCATAAGACGGGTAGACATGATCCAACATATCATTCTCCTTTAGTGCCTTCTTTATCGTTCTCCCTCTATCTAGATTAGAAATGGACTCCAGTGGTGTAGTGGTTAGCATTCCAGCCCCTGACGCATTCACGGGCCGCCCAAGGTCGAGCGCATAAGTTCGAGTCCAGGTTGCGCCAGTCGGCCTACAATCATGCTGTTCATCCAGGGTTGGTCGACTATTGTGATCCAGTCCAATGGCAAAAGATGAAAGAAAAATGTTAGAACAAACAATTGGGCATCTACTCCACCTGGTAAACATTGCCGATGCATATTAATATCAGTTCTACAATTCTTTTTTTCCTTTGCTATTTCAAGAACGACCGGGTTGAATGTGGCAATCTCTTTCGCCAGCAAATAACAACGACCTGGTTAAAAGCAGCAATCTCTTTCCCCAGCAAATATGTGAAGACTATGTGAGGCTCTTATCCAACGAGACTGCTTACAGACAGACATTTCATCTGCAACCGGAATGTAATCTCTTATCAATTTGCGCTAATCATGCCTCGTTAGACATCAGATTTGAATATAATAAGGCAATACGAGACATCAGCACTCCGATTCGCTTAAAAGTCATCATCATTTTTCGCCAGGGGAACATGCTCAGTATAGAGGATGGAGTTGACACAATATTTCGACAGTTTCTCATTCCTTCAATGGTTGTTGGACTTCATGTGTTACGTATCCAGAAAATGGTTAGAAATGTGTCTTTGTGAAACCTCCCTTGACACCAGTTAGGTCTGTGGGGTATCTGTGAGTCGCCGCTGCCCGCCAATCTCCGTCAGTTATTTCTCTCTGGATATCTCCGTCTAATCTGAGAAGCCATCAACAGACTAGATTTATTCCGAGACCCGACATGATATACTGATGACTCGTAATCATAGATTGACTTCATTTCGACTGAACAGTCAGGCAATTCTAGTATCTGTCTTGGTAGAAGCAAATGATCTTAAACTTAGTTGTTATAATCTAACAAAAATGGCCTCGTCCCTCGATTCTAGGTATGACGGTCATTGTCGCAATGAGAAAACAAACACGAGAGGCCTTTTTACGTGCCCCTCTGTAAGAGCCAATGACGTCCTAAGCTGAATTAGTGTCTAATATTAATCAGTTCCCCTCCGGCTTACAAAGGATTACCTTTCAAAATGTATGAGCAAAGAAAAAAAAAAAAAAGTAATCGCTTGCTTCATATAGGGTCAACATGAGTTTCAATGATTACTGGTGTATCCTCCTACAGTAGTAAAGGCAAAAACCCTCTGACAATAGCCATTGCATTAGGGTTTATCAAACACAGGCAGCTGCTTCACCTCGGTACACAAGCTGATCGGCAGAGAGGGTGAGATTACACCATGGAAAACATCCTTTAACAAATGACTCCATTGCGACTGTGCACAACGTCTGTACAAATATTGCCCTCGACTGTAAACTCCATCGGGAGCTCCTCATGCTTGGTTCACAGAGGAGAAGCAGACATCACTATCATCAACAGATTCATCATCCCGAAACATGAGTTTATTTTCCCGAAACATGAGTATATCATCCCGAAACATGATTACATTATCCCAAAACATGAGTATATCATCCCGAAACATGAGTTTATCATCCGGAAACATGAGTATATCATCCCAAAACATAAGTATATCACCTCGAAACATGAGCATATCATCATGAGTATAACTGCTGCAAAGCCCTCCAAAAGCATACAGCAGTCCATTGATCGATCACACTGGTAAATGCCTTCAAGGGATGCCAACCCATTTTCTCTGTTGCTCTTGTGTTAAATACGTTTACTGATGGTGTAAAAATTCAGCCGTTCCGCCAGCGCACACGCTCTTCTGCCATATCCATTCACTGACGTAGGGTAGAATTACGCTTGGATGTCTAAGACCGTGTCACTAGACTGCGCCGAGGCTACAATCATGGTATTAACTGGTTGGTCATAACTGCTGGTACCTTTACATGGCTGTTACTCTGGTTAGGTTGGGGGTTGTGGTATAGCTTGGATTATGACGTGGTCTGATTCAGGATATGGCCTGAACTCACCGCAACCCAACCATGAGTGGGACCCTGGCGGGGTTAGAATCTGTCCTGGTTGGAACCTAGGATCAACTGGGGCTATGGCTCCGTCAGAACTGTTAGCCCTACCATGGCTAGGGGTCCTGGTATGTCTGAGACCCTAGACATGACTACGACTGTAGCATGACTACGTCATTGGCGTGGCTGGAACTCTAGCATCTCTGGACAGCGAGCATACCTGGCTTAACAGCATGGGTGTGGCTGTGACCAATTCCTTGGCATGGCTTGGACTTTGGCGTAAAAGGGACCCTGTCATTACTGGGACTCAGGCGAGAGCATGAACTCCATCATGGCTGTTGTCCTTGCATGATGGCACAACAAAGAAATCTAGTGACTGAGGCTTGAACTTCGATGGGACACACGTGTGCATGACCGGGACACGTTGGCATAGTTCAGCTCGACACACCAAACGTATAGCAGGGGACGTCCCATAGTCTATGGCGAAAGTTGAGGCGGTTTACATCTCAAACTGAGGCCCACAGACCACTGGAGAGGTCAACCATCATAATGTACAGCGTAGGTCACGCGCTCCGTCGGTGTGAGTGGCACCAGTGATATGTATACGACGGGTTTGATAAACACAGTCTGCAATATAACTCGACGTATTGTGTGCAAATCACAGGTCTACATGCATGATATATAGTCCTTGTTGATCTATAGTGTTTGATAGATGGCGTTACTTGGCTTTTCCTCGTGGACCACTGATCGACATCTCGTGCATAATACATATCAGAATGCCTGGTACATAGTATAGGTTGGTGAACATAGCGGATATAACACAGCTCAATATATATACTGTACGTGGCGTTAAGCTCAAGTTCACTGGCTGTCTCAACACACATGTGTACCACCATTTTATCGCTACTCACGGAGTACAACACATCTTAAACACACGGATCACAAATTCTTACCATACAGACGTAATTCTCAATCTCATCATCTTCCTTCTGGCTATTTAATATCTCTACACTTTCACCCTTTTCTCACTCCTTCCCACAGTTTCAATCTTGACCAAGCCATCATAACCTTAAAGTTATCTATTGCTAAAATTAAGCCGATAATCCCTTTTCAATCTATTGTAAAAGCTCTATAAAAGAGGTTTAAACCTTCATGTGATCCTTGTATGGCGTTTTCCTTATTACATCTTCATCACAGTGGCATTCATTCAAAGGTTCTCGTCCTTCGTTGACACTGGAGCAAGACTTTGCCCTCGAACTTCCTTGTCCACCTTATTCTTGTCGATTCTCTCTATGCTAAGATTTTTCTTTGTCTTTGTTCTCCCCCTTCGTTCCATATCTCTCGTGGATCTTACATCACGTAAAGGTTTTCATTACCTGTCTCCTCCCTTGCTCTTCCTTATCTGCAATAATCTTCAGTCGTTCTCATCTTTTTTTTTTTTAAATGTTTCTCTCCCTCTGTGTCTCGAATAGGAAAATCTCTCACTTTCTCTCCCTTTCTTGGGTCCCTCGCATTGACACACGTCCCTGCTCATCAACCTGACGCGAACTCACTCCTCATTTTCAGCCTCACCAAGTGGTCGTCTCCCACCCTACTACCTTCCCCCTAGTCATTCGCCCTTCATCTGCGACCCCCTCCTCGTCAACCTTCCTTTTTGGGTGACACACTGGAAAATACGGGCAAGCCTCCCTCCCAATCCACTCCCAGATACTATCACCCCCTACTTATATCATTTCCACCTCATTCGTATTCCGCTCCGCGCTGGCGATGAATAGAGAAAAGGGGAAGATAATAACTCGAAAGGAGGGGAAACGTGAGAGGCAGTGGGGGTTCTAGGGTAAAGGAGGGGGTAAGATGGTAAAGCCGCCCAGACCCGTAACTTGGGGGAGGAAGTGTCCACGACTACGGACGCCTTAATCCAGCTGGACGTCACAGCGAAGTTACCCCAACCGTACAGCCAGCCAGACGGAGGAGTATATGTGATCCTGTGCAGGAAGTCGCCGTTATCTTCTGCAGTGTTGTGGACCTCAGCTCCTCCTGGGACTTCGTTCTTGTCTCTCTGTTTTTCTCAGTACAAGTTCTTCGCTGGTGGAGGGTCTCGGGTCGCAGCCTCCAGTTACCAGACTGCTAAATTGATCCTCCGGGTTATGGTGGGCCTTCTTTGTCTTTATCCATCTCCTCTTGGTTATCTCTGCTCCTCCTCTTCCTTTCATTCTTCTTAATTTCCTCTTCGTTTCTATTTTCTTATTTTTATTTTTTTCTTGTCTCGACTGTTGCTTATATCCTCCTCTTCCTCTTCCTCCTCTGACGCGAGTTTCCTCCTTCTCTTCTCTATCCCTGTTCCCCCTTTTATAGACTGATTTTCCTTCCTCTTCTTCTTCTTTTCCTCTTTTCCTCCTCCCCTTCCTCTTCTTCCTCTTTCTCTTCTTCTTTTTCTTCTTCTCTTTATTCTTTGACTCTCTCTCCTCCTCCATCTTTGGGTAAGTCTACGTCTTCCTCATCTCCTCTTCTCTTCATAGACAACTTCTCTTCGCTGTTTCTCTCCTCCTACACCCATCCTTCACCACCGCCCCGCCACATTACATACATTAAAGCCTAAACCTGGTTCCTATTGTATCGACCAGGTTCCCATTGTATCGACCAGGTTCCCATTGTATCGACCAGCCCCATAGGGGAGGATGACCAGCTGGGTTGTCTGTGAATGCGTCATGGTCAGCAACGCTAACCGCTCTTCACCACTGAGCACCACGTAATCAAACTGGATGCAAACGCTTATAACCCTATTCACTGTCATAGCCGATAAGAATGATATTTAACAACTTTTACGGCCAATCATAGACCTAGAAAGCCAAAAGAGGAACATGACGTAATTCTAGACAGTGAATGATAATCGACTGCAAATGACAAATCCCTCGGGACAGGGTATAAAGAACACCACCCACGTATCCCCTGCGTGACGTAGAGGGAGAGTAAGAGGGACGGGATGTAGGGGAGGCGGGAAACCCGCCCTTATGTGTTACTTTCCAAAAGTAGAAACAGAACAAGGCGTAAAGTGATTCTTTTTTTATATATCCTATAAGGCTCAGTCATCTGTTCTTGACGCTACCTCACCCATGCCGGAAATGGCAAACATATATGAATGAAAAATAACATACAGTTGTAAGAGGCTTTAGCGGCCTTGATGGAGACTGAAGCACCTTAATACAAGCAAGAGGGAAACATATTAATCAGCCTGACTGAAGACACTAGTTCTCTAAACCAGACACTTCACAAGCCAGCATCAAACTATATTTTACTTACCTAGTTCTCACCATCAACTTCATAAACTCCTGCGAGGTAGGTGAGGCTGTGGTAAGCAGTGACCACTACGTCATTAAGCTATATAAAGATACAAGATTTGAAATTAGCAAAAAGTTTAGAAGAAAAAAATTTAATCCCAAATTACAGAAAATGAGGCACGATTTTGGCAACAGGTCTGGGTAAATCTCTTTATAAAAACAGTGGAAGACACAGAATAATTTTAGAATCAAATTACTTCTCACTGAAAATGAAGAGAAAGTATTCGCGAATATGGTAAAGAATTTATTATACATGTTACAAGTTACCTCCAAGCAATTCCTGAAATACGTAAGATAAAGAAATTATAATTCTGAACCAGTGAACATACTTCCATACTCGATAAATGCTTTAATTTTGTGTTTATAGACGACAAAGAACCATTTTCCAGCACTGCATGCCAGAAGAAAAAAATCAAATTTTGAAAAACCTTAAACCATATCCACAATACAATACCTAACATTAGGCATAACCTTCACAAGATTTTTGCCTGATACACATTTTAGAAATTTCCATCATCAATTATCCACCTACGGCACAGAAATGCCTTCAGAATTAATGTATTTACATTTTCAAAAGATATTCAATAAAGTACTATATCAAAAGACTAGACTAGTGGTAAATCAAGCGCACATAGCATAGGTGACGAACTATATCCATGGGCCCACCGAGAGAAAATAGTGTCGTTTAGAATGGTGAAGCCTCTACCTGGCTGAACGTGACAAGTGGGGTGCCATAGGGATCGGTCCTTCGCCACATCCATTTCGAAATTTATGTAAACAACTGTGTGACAACATGATCTGCAAACGTTACAAAACTAGAAGTTAAAGCTATGAATGAGCAAGGCTGTGATACAGCTCAAAAAGATCTTCGCTACTTAGTAGAGTAGTCAGAGGAATGACAAACGAAGCTTAACGTATTGACAAATTTGACAAATGTACAATTTGAAGCTTGACGCTATATAACAGCTATATAATCATGCACTCTAGAGTGAGGAACAGTAAATGTGATCTTAAAATGCTGGTAGGTCCACTATGCAGAGGAAAGGAGGATACAGTTTGAAGTACAGCCCTACCATATGTTACTTTCTTTACCCATGCATGCCATGGATCTCAAACACTACATCTCCTGTAGTCTTGATAGGGTTGGTAAGATTGCTTGCAACGTCATTACATTACGGCAAGTGACAGGAGTAGCACCAGCGTTGGTTTCAAATACTCGCATAAAAGGAAAGGAGGGGCTATCAATGTAGTACCAGAAGCGAGGGTTTTGTTGGGAATTTCGAAGGGATAAAAGTAATTTGTGCACTGGCTGTACGCTGAGCAAATGTTACGGGAAAAGACACTGGGCACACAAGGCCAGAAACAATGCTGACCAACTCTTTTCTCAGCGCGTTCGCAAGACAATATCTTGAATATGCTGTCCAGGTCGGAACTCTAAACTAAAAGAAAAAAAAAAAAGAAAAATAGTAGAAAGCTTGAACAAGTACAAAGAAGGGCTACCAATCTAATTCCAGCCCTAGGGCACATGCCATATCAAGAGAATAAAAAAGAACGAACCATTCTTTATCTCAGGAAATGTACACTGCATGCGCAGCTGATCCAAATTCTCAAAAGTCTGACTGCAATCGACAGCGTAAATCATGAAGATCTTTCCCAAATGCGTGCCAATGCGTTCAACGGAACAAATGGAATAAAACTTACAAGATAAACGAGGTAATACAAACGTGTTGCGAAAATGTTTCCTTCCACGTAAAAGCGCTGCGTACTGGAACAGATGACTGGCAGACGACGTTATGGCAAAGAACATTAAAAACCTTCTAAAAATCGCTTCTGACAAATACTTCGTTAACTTGGGAATTTAATGAAGGACAAAAATCATTAGGAAGAAAGCATTCACATCCAAAGAGTAACACGTTTTCTTTCAACCCTAGCTCGAGAGATGGCTTTCTTGACCCGGAACCAACGTCAGAGTGTAGTATAACACTGTAGTGTAGTGTAGTGTAGTGTAGGGTAGGGTAGTATACTCTGGTGTGGCGACACACAATTAGGGGGAAAAAAAAGTGTTACATTTTGTTCCTTCCTTTAAAATTCCATGCCGCCTTTACTTTAGCAATGTTTGAGTTGTTTTATTTTTTCTTTTCCTTTCTTTTTTTTTCTGCTGGCTGTTGCTACCGGAGGCAGCAGAGGGTTGAGAGAGAGAGAGAGAGAGAGAGAGAGAGAGAGAGAGAGAGAGAGAGAGAGAGAGAGAGAGGCATCCTACTATCTTGTCCTTATCTCAGCTATGTCCAGGCGTGTGAGATTAACGTTACACAACAGATAACCAAGAGGTCTTCTGGTATCTGTCTTCATCAGTTGCCCCTATACATACAGCTCTCTCCTTTTCATTTCTTCTTCTTCTTCTTCTTCTTCTTCTTCCTCTTCTTCTTCCTCTTCTTCTTCTTCTTCTTCTTCTTCTTCTTCTTCTTCTTTTTCTTCTTCTTCTCCATATTTGCAAGTCTCTCTCACGCTCTCACACGTCTTTTCCTCTCGGTTGAACACAGACGTGACCTTAAAAACTCATTTTAAAAATTCTTTTTGCAGTAATAATTAATCAGATCACATGACGTCATTGCGAAAAGTTTGAAGTAACTAAATAGCATTACTTCACAGGTATTTACATCACAGGTATTTACATTACAGGTATTCACATTACAGGCGTTTAGATAAATCACTGGTATTTACATTACAGGTATTTACATCACAGGTATTTACATCACAGGTATTTACATTACAGGTATTTACATCACAGGTATTTACATCACAGGTATTTACATTACAAGTATTTACATCACAGGTATTTACATCACAGGTATTTACATTACAGGTATTTACATCACAGGTATTTACATTACAGGTATTTAAGGAATCATGATGCACCTCGGTGGTGTGCCGGTCACCGTTGCCGATTTCTAATCCCCCAGCCCGGCTTCGAACCCCAGCTGAGCTGGGAGAGAGATATGCACCAACTTGGACTGGGGTAAAGCACTTCTTGGGATTCGATCTATTGGCATATGGCCCTCACTTCAGGGTCCTAGTCTTACTTAAGAGAGACAATCTACCTTACCTGCATCGCACATTGATTACTTAGTCATTACTATATAGAAAATCACTTATACATTTGTCCCTCAATATTTTTTCTTAGGTTTCTTGTTTGTTAAAGAAATGAATGTTATACTCTGAGATATTCGCAACGTCTAGGGTAACTTTATATTGAAATTCAATGCTTTTTACGTCTAATGATCTGAGCCACTTGCAGTACTGGTTAGTTTTAAGTTCATAGCATCATTTACAATGGCCAGATATATAATGCATTGTAATGGGACAAATTTCCTGCTAAAGGAATTGATTAACGTACGTATAGAAAGCCTCCAAAAAAAAAAGTATGAAGACCATGAAAAAAATGACGTAATAGCATGACCTGCAATTACCTCTCAAATACGCAATAACTGATGAAAAATTACGATCATGAATTTTCCCAACACAGGGGTACATCATTTTTATGGTAAAACAATCCTCTATTCTCTCATTCTCGGAATATAGACAATGTAATCCACAATATAGACAAAGTAATCCAGAATTTCGAAACGTTGAATCCACAGAAGGTGTTCAGTAGTACGATGATATGAATTCTGTTCCCTCTGCCAGACCAGCAGATTTCATTCTGCTTCTCAGTATCTACTGATGACTTGTCCATCTATCTCTAATTACTCCAGGATCAATTTCTATAAAAGAAAGAAGTCCTGGTGTTACCTAAGACCTTTCTAAAGGCTCCTGCAGCCTCAGGCTGCACTACTTCCAGTAGCAGTGGAATGTAGACTCCTTTGAAGTTTTTGACGCGACTACCCTCAGTGAATCAACTCGTCCAAGGTAACTTTTCACATGGTGTGTAACCTCGAACAGTCGAAGCTCGTTCACTTATGAACACTGATGTATAACTGATTTGATACAGCCAACGAACAATGACCCAGATCAGGGACAGAATCATGCCTTTACAGTGGCACTGACGCTATTTCTGTCCAGTAGCAAAAGCTCTCAGCATACAAAGGAGAGTAACTTGTCACTGTGATGGAACAATGGGCTGACCGAAGCC
>NC_092292.1:10056495-10103995 GCF_036320965.1 Panulirus ornatus | reverse complement strand
CTTTGCCTTTGTACAATGGCACTATACAAGCATTCCGCCAATCCTCAGGCACCTCACCATGAGTCATACATACATTAAATAACCTTACCAACCAGTCAACAATACAGTCACCCCCTTTTTTAATAAATTCCACTGCAATAACATCCAACCCCGCTGCCTTGCCGGCTTTCATCTTCCGCAAAGCTTTTACTACCTCTTCTCTGTTTACCAAATCATCCTCCCTAACCCTCTCACTTTGCACACCACCTCGACCAAAACACCCTATATCTGCCACTCTATCATCAAACATATTAAACAAACCTTCATAATACTCACTCCAACTCCTTCTCACATCACCCCTACTTGTTATCCCCTCCCCATTAGCCCCCTTCACTGAAGTTCCCATTTGTTCCCTTGTCTTATGCACTTTATTTACCGCCTTCCAAAACATCTTTTTATTCTCCCTAAAATTTAATGATACTCTCTCACCCCAACTCTCATTTGCCCTCTTTTTCTCCTCTTGCACCTTTCTCTTGACCTCCTGCCTCTTTCTTTTATACATCTCCCACTCATTTGCATTTTTTTTCCCTGCAAAAATCGTCCAAATGCCTCTCTCTTCTCTTTCACTAATAATCTTACTTCTTCATCCCACAATTCACTACCCTTTCTAATCTGCCCACCTCCCACGCTTCTCATGCCACAAGCATCTTTTGCGCAAGCGATCACTGCTTCCCTAAATACATCCCATTCCTCCCCCACTCCCCTTACCTCCTTTGTTCTCACCTTTTTCCATTCTGTACTAAGAAATCCTACCAATGTATGCTCACATATCCATTATTACTCATCTCAACATGACAGAGCTAAATTATCATCATTTCAATCTATGTTCCTTAGGGCATTACGTATTTGTAGTACAGGGTTTATTGATGATGAGTCTGAGAAGATATATTTTATGGGATCTAAGTTAAAGTACCCTAGATCTTTCATTGATGAATCCCTTAAGTTGACAAAGAAATCATTTTATAGAGATGAACCCAAACCTCCCACTGACACCAAGAATCTTTTAGTTCTCCGTTTTGATAATAATTTCATTTTACTTCTCATGTTGCTTAAATCTTTTAATGTAAATGTTGCCTTCAGCAACAATAATACTATAAAAAATATCCTAATCAGGAACTCACTCAAAAAAAATTCTCCTGGATGCATCTGTAAAGTGCCATGTAAAAATTGTAATAAGATCTATGTTCGGCAGACTGGTAAGGATCTTTCTGTTAGACTTAAGCAACATGAATATAGTATACGAACAGGAATAGAACCAAATGCCTTGTTTAATCACGTTAAAAACTATGATCGTCGTATTGACTGGAGTAATGCTATCTCAGTTATCAACTCTAACTCCAGCACCACGAGAAATATCAATGAATCTTCTATTATTAAATACACAGAGAATTATAACCTTAATATTAGTGAAGGTCTAAACAAATTGGATAGCTTTACTACTGATAGAATTTGTAAACGATTCCCTTTCTTGTCCACATAATAAGTTTATGATACATTCCTTATCTGTCTTGAACAGTCACTTGTTTACCAAATGGCGTCCTAGCTACGTCTCTTCGTTGTATATCAACTGACTTATATTTCTTTCTTGTATCTGCCCAGATGATACGATTATTAGTGCACTTGAGAACTTATCGTGTTTCATTTCCCCGTGGACTCATGGAATCTACTTAATCACACGAGAAATTGTGATCCTTTCCAATATATATATATATATATATATATATATATATATATATATATATATGTGTGTGTGTGTGTGTGTGTGTGTGTGTGTGTGTGTGTGTGTGTGTGTGTGTGTGTGTTTGTACGTAATTACTAATTTGTAGTCACCAATCAGTATGGGTTACGGTGATGGGACTTTTTCACTCATGAAGCCCCATTCTCTCACGTCATACAGTCTCTTTTTTTTTTTCCACCATTGTACACTATCAGCTTTAACGGTATAATCACTTAGCTTATTCTATCTCTCCATTACCCTGATACTGCAGAGCAATGGGTGCATTTATTACAGAACTCTACACAGCATTACAACAAGTTTTCCCATCAGGTATTCTTTTTTTCCTGTGTCCTCCAGTTTACTCTGCCACTTCATCTGTCCAAAAACATGGCCAATCTCGACACTGTCAAACTGGGTATGAACACTGGAGGTTGTGATGAGGTCATGAATGTTTTCCATTTTCCCATGCTAAGGAGAATTAGGGCCCTCTAGCCTTACACTCTAGTTCATCTCTCTTAACTGTGTGTGTGTGTGTGTGTGTGTGTGTGTGTGTGTGTGTGTGTAATTTCTCATTCGTAATCGCTACGTTTATCATCTGCATCTCTAGGGAAGGAGTTAATGTTTTACGTACACCCACTAATCAATACTACATGTTTATTATCTCACAGATCTCACTAGTTACTTCGTTCAGTTTCGTGTTGATAAAGTGTTATTGCTAACACTTATCCTACCACAGTGGGAGTCCTTCATAACACCCTTTTTGAACAGGTCTCTTCCTCATGTCCTTATGCTCATATGTCTTTTGAATTTCCTGTTTTCTTATGTTAGCTGAAAAGGCACGGGCATCTTATCATCCTCTTCATGGCTCCGAACACAGTTATGCCCTCTAATTGCACATGAGGAGTTGATCATCACTTATATACGTGCTCAACGAGGATCTTAGTACGTCTTAAAGATCATTACGAAAACTGGAGTGGACACCCTCCCCCTTGCGGAACTGCACCTGTCATCTTCTTCACTTGGAGAAAGCGCCTCTCAGACACATCCTTGTTCTCTACCACTCAGATAACTTGCAGTATAATCTCAAAGTCTTTTTTTTTTCACAACTTTTGCCTGCCTGACATTTGAACCTTATCAGTTACTGTCTGATACGGAGCTACCGAGATGCAGACACAATCGACCTACTCTTCGCATTCCCGTATATCATCGGTCACTCAGAGAAATCAACGAAATTTATTATCTTTCACATAGTCTTTAGCTCCTCCCTTCCAGCTACGTATAAATCCATGTATTAACCAACATTTCCAGGATATTACGCACCACTTTCGTTGCAAATATTCGGAGAAAACTCGAATACATTTCTATTACACCCTAAAAATCCTTTTGTGCATTTGCCTCTAGTGTTACGGATTTTTTGCTCACACAAAACTAGCGCTTTCAGTCTTTCGCACACCTGCTAACATACATGTGGCTATATACCACGCAAGGGTCGTGCACACCTGGTTCCCTCGTAAGCATATAGATGTGTCATGTGTACCAGAGTTTATTTCCCGCGAGGGGAAATTTCTGAATTAGATTTACTGATTCAATAAGAGGACGAGAGAGACCTTCCTTAGAGAATATATATATATATATATATATATATATATATATATATATATATATATATATATATATATATATATATATATTCACACTATTCGCCATTTCCCGCGTTAGCAAGGTAGCGTTAAGAACAGAGGACTGGACCTTTGAGGGAATATCCTCACCTGGCCCCCTTCTCTGTTCTATGTTTTACACTATGTTTTACCTAGGACTATGAAGATGGAATGGTGTCAAATTTGATTTTGGTTTAAACTCATCTTTCAGTCAAGAATAAAATAGTCTTTATGTGTCAAACTCTTAGCACCTATAACTAGAAACGTAAGGTGTATGAAGGCTTTATGATCTCAAAACATGATCATCAGAGTGGACTCTTAGGAATTCTCAGTGTCGATACACAGTAGGATAAACACTCGAATAAACATGACACATTTTTAGCTGACGAGGGAGCCAGATCTGCATGACACCAAGCTATGTGTACGACAGCAGGTGAGCGAAGAGACCCACTAGTTCTCTCCAAGCAGAGGAAATATCCGAACGGCTTCAGCAGTCAACTGCTATACGGCATAATCCCTTGTACCTTTTTCTCCCTCACAAGTCAAGGTGTGAGCTCTACACTCGCGACTTGTACCCCGAGAAATATTTCCATCTCCACGAGAACTTAAGTTATCGTAGCACTCGGTAAAAACCCATACCTTTGTGCTGTACATTACGTTCGCACACGATATAACCATCATATACTTTCCGGTTTCTATTGATATTCTACTTATGATATAGCTTCTGATAACACTCTGTATATGACATATCTTCTAATGACACTCTGTATATGATATAACTTCTAATGACACTCTCTATATGATATAACTTCTATATATGCTCTATATATGATATAACTTTTAATAATACTCTGTATATGATCATTATCCAACATGTAATTTTGCCCTCAGTAATTTCCTCATTCCACTTCTCTTGTAAGTTAATCTCTCTTTGATCACCGGTTAATCTGGGTTTGCCATACGTTTCACACTGAGTGTATCTTCCTTTATAACATCATCATTTTCCTCCTGTTCCCTCGAGCTACCTTCAGCGTGTGGGGAAACAATTGTAGTAATGATTTTGTGAAGTATACTTAACCCAATACTCGCCAGCACATATTGTTAAGATGCTCTTTCAAGCAACGATGATTTCACGGAAATTTAGACCTGCCTTTTATCAACGAGACGAAAGTATTCCTTAAGGCATACGGCGCTAGTCTGTGCTACAGTTATTATCATTATGTGCACACCGGAGGTATCTGTTTTCATTCACTTTATCAATACATGACTTTACCTCCACGTATCTTTGTTAATTTGAAGTGATGCACTCTCTCTCTCTCTCTCTCTCTCTCTCTCTCTCTCTCTCTCTCTCTCTCTCTCTCTCTCTCTCTCCCATCTCTCTCGATTCTTTTCGTGTCCCTTGGAGAAGTCTCTGTAGACAACTGCAGCTCTCTACATGAAGCCAGAGCTGCCAGACGTACTCTTAAACTGTACACGGATGTCCTTCCTCATAGTCACCACGCAGATGGCAGGTTCTCAGCCTTCTGCTACGAGACTGCACAGTTACCTGGTGACTGGCAGGAAAGAATGCCCTCCTCCAGTTAACACTAATGTCGTGAGTATTTTTTTGCTGCCCTTAAGCAAGACTGTTGCATTTTCCCTTGAAATAACCGCAAGGACGACAGAATACAGGTGACTGTCACCCAGTTGACCACCCCTCATCACAAGAGTCCTCACCTGTCCTTGAAATCTTTCATGGTGACCTTTCTCATGTCCTTAAAAGAGACGGATGAATGGATACGAAGACAGACAGACAGGCCAAAATACCAGGTAGGTAGAAAGACGACCAGAGAGAGACAGGGCAAGGCATAAGCACCTATATATAGTCCAAACGGCAGTTTGAGTACCTCCAATTAGATGTAAGGTTAGCGTAAGTGGGTAGTTTAGAGTGTCGTAGTTGGCCTAACAGCTACGTGACCTGGAGATAATCGCCGGTAATGTCCTCTAGTGCCAATATCTGCCAGAGTCAAGGGTTGAACGTGGACATTAGTTTTGGACGAGACGGTAGACCAACCTGCCCCAGCCTACCACACCTCCTACCACAGTTCTGATGCCCTCCGCCCACATGGACTGGTATAGCTCAAGTGTCGGTGAACTGGTAGGTCCGTTGGGTGGCACTGATCTCTACCACTGGTGGTTCACTGTTGTCAGTACAAGGTAAGCTTGTGTGTGTGTGTGGTGGTGGTGTTTCTAAGTCTTCGTCTGACATCAGTGACTTCCTGTGTGGTAGTGGCTGTTTAAGATTTGATGCAGGCTACACAGGCGTGTTGTACTGGTAGCCTGCTGTGTGGTAATGAAGACTCTTTGCGTGGTAGTGAACACTCTTTACGTGGTAATGAACACTCTTTGCGTGGTAGTGAACACTCTTTGCGTGGTAGTGATGAGTGGTTGGTTGTATGCGATCTTCGTAACTCACTTCTATAGTCCTGAGAGCTAACTATGTAGCACTGACTGCTCACTTGATAATTCTGATTGCTCGATCCTTGTGGAACTCGTCCCCTCCCTGTCTGGAACAGGTTATTAGATGTCTGCACTGGTAACTCAGTTTACTTGCCGTAAAGTGTAATATACCAGAGGTACGCGAGTTTAATGTATGTAATAACACGTCTCACACAAACACCATCATTCAAGACATATTAACACTGTAGCCGCCTGATCTTATTAACATATCTCTCAACACCATCGTCCCCTCGCCTCAATAATCCCCCACCTAAGGTTCTGTTCTCACTATATATAACCATTGTTGACTCATTTACGTACGTCAGACAGCAAGTTTTCCGTGATGAAATCTCTCTCTCTCTCTCTCTCTCTCTCTCTCTCTCTCTCTCTCTCTCTCTCTCTCTCTCTCTCTCTCTCTCTCTCTCAAAGTCGTGAATATGGACTAATTAGATTGAGACTACCGGCTTGTTTTGCAGAATGCATCGCACGGTGTCTAATCTTCATTGTATTATTACCTTTCGAGCATTGCGAATGCTGAGAAATTTCCACTGAGTTCAGTCTGAAATGCAGGGATGTTCAGGTGCTTCTTGTTCAATCAGTGTGGACCTACAACTCGTCTCGAAACGTCATTCCACCTATATATATATATATATATATATATATATATATATATATATATATATATATATATATACATATATATATGGAGAGAATTAGTGAGGAAAGGCTGACAAAGAGGATATATGTGTCAGAAGTGGAGGGAACAAGGGGAAGCGGGAGACCTCATTGCAGGTCGAAGGAAGGAGTGAAAAAGATTTTAAGCAGTCGGAGCCCGAACATGCAGGAGGGTGAAAGACATGCACGGAATAAAGTGAATTGGAGCGATATGGTATACTGGGGTCGACGTGGCGCCAACAGACTGAACCAGGGCATGTGAAACGTCTGGGGTAAACCGCGGAAAGGTCTGTGGGCCCTGGATACGGATAGGGAGCTGTGGTTTCGGTGCATTATACATGACAGGTAGAAAGTGAGTGTGAGCAGATGTGGTCTTTTTTCGTCTGTTTCCTAGCGCTACTTCCCTGATGCAGGGGATGGCGATGGTGTTTCCTGTGGGGCGGAGTGGCGCCGAGAATGGATGAGGGCGAGCAACTATGTATATAACTGAATATTCATGTGTATTTATATGTATGTATATCTGTATATATTTGTATGTATATGTATGTATATGTACGTGTATGTGCGTGTATGTATATATTTGTGTGTATCAGCGGATGGGTCGTTCTTCGCCTGTTTCCTGGCGCTACCTTGCTAATGCGGGAAACGGCGATCAAGCATCGTAAGAAAATGAATAAACAAATGAAAAATACATAAAGGCTAAAACCATACTCCCTGTTTGTATATCAGCGCTTTACGTGTGTATGTGATTTACTGCAAGATATATATAACCTTTAAGCCATGTCTTCTCTTGACCTATCTAACCCTAGTCTCCATAACCGAGAAGGCGCAACAGATTCCCCCTCTTCCGTTCTACCATGACAGCGATGCCTCTCTCAATGATGGACAAATATTTCTCATATTTCCCCCCGTGTCATCCGTCGAACTGGTGTACTTTACCTTCCTCCTCCTCCTTTCGCACCGTCTCATTCACCTCTGCCATTCTAAAGGCAAACTAGCTCGTTCCCCCTTCGCCTATACCTTGTTACGGGGCTGGAGAGAGAGAGAGAGAGAGAGAGAGAGAGAGAGAGAGAGAGAGAGAGAGAGAGAGAGAGAGAGAGAGTTACATAGAAATACACAGATACACAAACCACACAGATCCCACGGTCCAAGTGAAGTGGTCTCGAATTAATACTACTGAAAAAAAAAAAATTGATTCCCTGAAAAACGGTAAATATAAAAGTATAGGAAAGGAAAGGCTCTGTGTGTGTGTGTGTGTGTGTGAGAGAGAGAGAGAGAGAGAGAGAGAGAGAGAGAGAGAGAGAGAGAGAGAGAGAGAGAGAGAGAGAGAGAGAGAGAGAATTTGAGTAGCTCATCTATTGAATCCCTCTTGGTATTTTTACCACCGCTGATACCTAACTTTTGACGTTAACTTTGGTGTTTATTACATCCCAGATGACTGGAAGGGGGTCATTAGTCTGTTAACGGGATGGAAAAGGAGGGCTTTTGGTGTACCATATCAGATATCTTTTCTTATACTTAATTGGGATGTTTGAAGAGGGAGGGGGGACAAACGGGAGGGGGGAAGGGGGAAGTTTGGACTAGGGACGATACAGCTGAAAAGTGGAAGATGGTTAGACAGTGTATAGATAAGGGGATGTAGGTCTCTCTCTCTCTCTCTCTCTCTCTCTCTCTCTCTCTCTCTCTCTGAAGTGCTTTGGATGGTGTGCCTGATACGTGCATCTTGGGTGTGTTGTTTGATGTACTCCCAGCAGCTTGGGTTGGTCGAGGGAGGAGAGAGGGGGGATAGGGGAGGGGGGGGGAGAGGTAATGCTGTTACTTGGTGGTTTACAGAAGAAAGTCAGTCAAGCTTAGCTGAGCGAACTGCTCACTGTGAACATCGGTGGATGACCAGGGCCTCTCTCATTGCTTTGGGGCCTCCGTGAGAATCAAGTGTGTCCCATATTTGCATTGC
Source organism: Panulirus ornatus (assembly GCF_036320965.1). NCBI lineage: Eukaryota > Metazoa > Arthropoda > Malacostraca > Decapoda > Palinuridae > Panulirus > Panulirus ornatus. The sequence continues at coordinate 10,095,474 of NC_092292.1, read as the reverse complement.
GTACTGACGCGGTGTTAAGTATGTCGGCAGTCTGTTCCTCGTCTTCCTTCTGGCTTGTGCCATGTTTTTTGTATTGCATCCCTTAAGCATGTACCAGCTGGTTTAAAGACGCTGAATCTTCTGTTGTATTGTCTTCAACGTAAAGGTATATTGCATCCCTTAAGCATGTACCAGCTGGTTTAAAGAAGCTGAATCTTCTATTGTAATGTCTTCAACGTAAAGGTATATTGCATCCCTTAAACATGTACCAGCTGGTTTAAAGACGCTGAATCTTCTATTGTAATGTCTTCAACGAAAGGGTATTGCATTCCTTAAACATGTACCAGCTGGTTTAAAGACGCTGAATCTTCTATTGTAATGTCTTCAACGTAAAGGTATTGCATTCCTTAAACATGTACCAGCTGGTTTAAAGACGCTGAATCTTTTGTTGTAATGTCTTCAACGTAAAGATATTTCATATTTGAACCGAATCATAAGTATGGTCTTAATTCTCTTAACCGTGTATAGTGTCAGTATGGGTGACTGAGAGGCGGGATGTGAGGCTATTGGAGACTAGGGCAGAATGGGGAGAATCTATGCAGACCAGGCAGGACTGCTGTTCCATGCTTGGCTCCTTTGTAAATATATTCTACCGTCAATCCTCGTACTGTTAATATATGGCACAGAATTTTGTAGTTCATCTGGCACCTATTCTATCTCCCTTTATGGCTATGTCGATGGGTTCTATTCTCTCTAGCGCCACAATACTGGAAATGTGTATGTTCGATATAAATTTTCAAGTCCTTTTCGAGTGAGCTGAGTGTAGTTACCAGTGACTGTACGAAGCAGTTACTTTCAGGGTGAGTGTAGTTTGAGACGACCATTCGAGTGGCGTCGCCTACGTAGATGTTCATGGAGGGGGAGTGTTTGCTGCACAAGGCACCAAGAGTGCTGGTGAGGGAACGCTGGCTTGTGAACTCCTGCTTAGTACAGGAAACTTTGTTAACGTTGCGAAGTTGATGGCGGTTCCCGTGCCATGTTGGCTTAACGAAGCTTCACAGTGCTTGCTTTGTGATCTCTGGCATGTCTAACTGGTATACTTTAATACCTTAGTCCCTCGTCTGCACTGTGTCAAGGTCTTTGCTGATGTCGCTACGAAGTACTGAGCAGCTTATTCGAGATCCTGTGGTGTATTTCTTTTTTTTCCTGAAGCGATCGCAATGCAGAGGTTCATCATCCTATCCTCTAAAGCTCATAGTGATTCCGGTTATCAAGGCTGTTGGGTTTCTATATGTCCGTGCGATCGAAGGTTGATAATCATCTTCATTTCCTTTATTCCTTCGCACTTCTAAAAAGAGAAAATGGGTTAGTAATTCTCTGGGTTAACGTTATTCCTGGTTTTGGTATCGCAGTGCCCTGGCTTCCTCAGTTCTGAGGAATGTGCATCCTGTGTTGTGGATGATAAGAAGGTGGTCAAGGCCATTATGAGGCATCACAGTGATACATTTCCTCTATATTTGCCTTTCTCCTGGGAGCTGTGTCCCTGGATTCCTCTGTAATGCTGCTCGTAGTTCTGGTGTATTGATTCTCACAAAGAGACGACTGTTAGGGATCCTGCTGAATTACAGCAATGAAAACGTAACCGAGACCAGCATACAGGGTCTAAAAAAATAGTTGTATGACGGTTGAAAAAGAGCAAGAGATGGCGGGTCCCTCGAGTCTAGAAATCCCTCCCTTTCCAACACAAACAGCCGCTAGATAGTCAACGACACACTCAGCACTCAGCACCTCTGACCAGTTCTGGTTCATACTCAGCGCTACCGACCAGTGTTGACACACACACACACACATACACCCTCACACAATACACACATCACGCCCCTGATACTCATGCCAGCATAACGTTGTCGACCTGTTGGTGACAGATACAACACTGCTGACGTATACTGACACACTGACACAACACGACCGACATATGCCACACAGACAATACAACTGACCCGTTCCTGGTATCTGCTGCGCTAAAGCCATTACTGACGCCCATGAAACCGCTAAAGAAGGCTATCTAATCGCTATGGCACGGCTGATAATGGTTAATGATAAGATTCCATATGAAAGACGTCATGTGAAAGATCTCTCGTAAGATATATTCTTCGAAAATTCTTGATCTTTTTTCTACAGTTTTCGAGGCACCTTAAGACGTGAGGATTTCCAGTGCAATTTCGCATGGAGGTTAACACCTTCCCCGCTAGGGATAATATTTCATGATGCGAGAAAAAGAAAAAAAAATGAAAATGGCCCAAGTGGCAACATACGTCATGCTGCAGCCACATTTGAAGGTGATTCACCAAAGTTCTTAAGGAAAGACTCTACAGAGACTCTGGTATATTTATCTATAAACAAATACACACAGAAGCCAAATGAGAGTAACACATCCCTCAATTATGCTCGAGGTCTATAAAGAGTTTGTCTCGAGTGTGTTTCTCCCCCGTGTCAACACTGCCTCTCTCTCTCTCTCTCTCTCTCTCTCTCTCTCTCTCTCTCTCTCTCTCTCTCTCTCTCTCTCTCTCCACATTCCATGAAGTATCAACAAACGTAATTGCCAACAGCAGCTCAAACACTTCGCCCCTCCTCAACACTCACGTCCAAACAGCCCTCCTCATCCAAGGAACTAGAATCCCTTTTCATGGGTTAAATAAACGTATGTTGTGTATAGAATATGATTCACCACACTGAAGAGTTTTGTGATAATAACATATCTGCTGCCTTAAAGAGAAGAGGTCTCTTGCCGTGCTCTCTGCATGTCCTATGCACAACTTTACTGAAGAGAGGCAGAGGAAAATATTCTATAATGATTCGCTTACAGTAATTTCTATTTTGACGCCGCTACAAATTTTTGCGGCTATCATACGATATATATATATATATATATATATATATATTATCCCTGGGGATAGGGGTGAAAGAATACTTCCCACGTATTCCCTGCGTGTCGTAGAAGGCGACTAAAAGGAAGGGAGCGGGTGGCTGGAAATCCTCCCCTCTCGTTTTTAATTTTCTAAAAGAAGGAACAGAGAAGGGGGCCCAGTGAGGACATTCTCTCAAAGGTTCAGTCCTCTGTTGTAAATGCTACCTCGCTAACATGGGAACTGGCGAATAGTATGAAAAAAAAGAATATATATACATATATCCTTCATCCTTCTTTCATACTTATCCGCCGTTTTTCGCGTCAGCAAGGTAGCGCCAGGAACAGATGAAGACAGTCCGCATGCGCCCACATCCATTCTTTAGCTGTCATGTGTAATGCACCGAAATCAGAACCCCATCCATAACCAAGCCCACGGACCTTTCAATCCATTGACAGCAGGTCGACCCCTGCATACCAATTCGCTCCTATCTACGCGATCCCGTGTACGCCTTTCACCTTCCTGCATGTTCAGGCCCCGACCAATCAAAATATTTTTCGTTCCATCCTTCCATCTCCAATTTGATCTCCCTGTTCTCCTTTTCCCTTCCACTTCCGATAAATATATCCTCATTCATATCACCTCATTCATTCTCCCTGTGTCCATATCGTCTCAACGCATCCTCCTCAGCCGTCAACAATATTTTTCTTACCACACCTCTCTTTTACCCTTATATTACTTACTCAATCAAAAAACCTCACACCATATATCGTCTTCAAACATTTCATTTCCAACACCTTCACCTTCCTCCGTATCCATTCAACATCGTTGGGACCAGTTATACCTTCAAACATACCAATTTCGCCCTCCCAGCTACGAACTCTCTTTCCATACATTCTTCAATACTCCCAGAACCTTCTCCCCCTTACCCACCACATCACTCACTTCCGCTTCTATGGCTCCATCCCAAGTATATAAAACAATTCGCTTCCAAAACTTCTCCATTCAAACTCGCACCTCAACTAAACTGTCCAACAGAACGGCTAAGCCTCACAACCTTGCATTTATTTTCATTCACTTTTAACTCCCTCCTTTCACACACTCCTCCAAACTTAGTCACTAACTTCTGCAGTTTCTCACCTGAATCTGCTGTGTCATCAGCGAACAACATCTGACTCTCTTCCCAAGCCCCCTAATCCCTACATACAGCATACTCTTCCGGTTTTCTTCACACATGTCTCTTCTCCAAATTCTCAAGCGGGCCCGTATTGACTCATTGTGTGTAAAGTTAACCATTAGACCACGCAGACTTTGTGTGTGTGTGTGTGTGTGTGTGTGTGTGTGTGTGTGTGTGTGTGTGTGTCTTTAAGGACACTGATCAGGATATCTACTTGCAGTGGTATATATAAGCGCGAAGGTCTTTCTTTCTCTTGGTCAGTTCTCAATGCTCAGCCACATCTTCAAAGCTAGAATCACCAGACGCCATTCCAGCTTTTTGCCGGAAGCAATATGGACGACGCGGGTGCGACCCAGAGAATAATCTACGACCGCATATTAAGTCTATGATGATCTTTATCGTATTATTTTTTTCAAACGAGACGACCAACTACTGTTGTTCCCAGATGTAGGTACAGATACAACATTTTGCAGGAAGTAACTTGAGCTACGTGTCCTAGGCCTCAAGAGGCAGTTTTGAGGCTGCAAATTAGCGCCAACCTGACCATTTCTTTTTTTTTTTTCTTAACAGGGCGACCAGTTAATGTTAAACTGGCGAGCACAGACGCAACTTTGTGCGGGAAGTAACGTGGGTTATTTGGCCCTGGCTTCTGAGCCATTTTGAGGACGGACTTGTGACCAAAGTGACAAACATCGCAATTTTCGAGAGACCGGATGATCAGTTGGTCTGAATTTCGTGGGTACAGACTCAAGTTTTGTGACCACAGTCTTCGAGGATGTTTTGAGGTTCTGAGAGATTGCATCTCAAAATCCTTCATTGTACAATGGATAAAATGCGGATTAGCAATACCGTAGACATTTCTAATAACTTGACGTGTAAAACGTACCTGGAGAGGACCTACATAAGATCTGAGGAAGACCGAGAGAGAACGTATGGAAGACTTGAGGAAGACGTAAGAACAAAACTGAAGAAGATGTGACGATAGACCTCAGGAGGACTTAGGAAGATCAGGGGAAGACCTCGGGAAGACCTGGAAGAAGACTGAGGACGAGCCGCAAAAGACGTTGGGGGGGACCGGGAGAAGACTTGAGAAGACTTGGGAAAAACGAAGAAAGATCAAAGGAAGATTTGAGGAAGACCTGTGAGTGGCTTTGGAAGGACCTGGGGAAGACCGTAGGACGAATGGTGGAATATGTACTGAAAGACCTGGGGAAGACCTGAGGATGAAAAGAGGAAGATATGTTGAGGGACCTGACGAAGAAGACCCAGAGAGGATCTGATCTGGCGAGGACTTGGAGAAGACGCAGGGACGACTTTGGAGAAGACATGATATCTGACCGACTTAGGTAAGACTTGGGAAAGACCTGAAGAGGAACTGGAGAAGATTTAAGGAAGACCTGAGGAAGATTTCAGCCAGGAAAGGACCTTCAGAAGATCTAGAAGAGGTCTGTTTGTGCAGTTGTACTATGCTTTTACGTTTGTCTGTTAGTCCCTCACGGCCTAACCGTAGCACCTGCAGTGTAAGCGATTGAATTTGGATGTAGGTACTTCAGAATGTGTGCCAGAGTTTAAGCTCCTGAAAGACGGCCTTGAAGACCCCCTTTTTTTTAAGGCTATCAAGGATTGTATTTCTAATTTTTTCCCCGTCAGTGCCGAGTACTCTTCTAGATCCATATGGAAAGAAAAGTTCTACAAGATATTCCAAGCTTTATCACTTAAAGAGAGAGAGAGAGAGAGAGAGAGAGAGAGAGAGAGAGAGAGAGAGAGAGAGAGAGAGAGAGAGAGAGGAGAGAGAGAGAGACAGACAGACAGACACATACTCAGACAGACAGACAGAAGTGAGGATGGGGAATACGATGCAAGAAGAGTGACTACATTTCACCCATTCCTACGTCTCTGGCCTCTCGAGTGTTGACATTTACCCGGCAAAGCATCAGTACAACTTTCCGTATTTCCCCGGCTGAAGCCAATAGCCTGGCCAGCAGACACCACGCACCTCCCAGCCGTCTTATGACGTCGCAAACTTCTTTTACTGACGTCTCCCACGCGGAAGCTTGGCGCATGACCAGCCGCTTCGGGCTCACACACACACCACCACCACCACCACCAAGGCCAGTGCCTTGGGCGTGCAAGAGACGCGGGGAAAGTTGTTGAGCTTTGTGGCTGCAGAATACGAAGTTGTAAACTGTCTGTCTCAGTATATAACATTCCGAGCCGCACCTCCTGCATCAGGAAACACTCCCCCCCCCAATCCAGCACTAAGTTAGAAAGTCTCTTACTTTTTTTTCTTTTACTTATTACGTACTTCCAGAGGGTGTAATTGTGCCGTTCCTCACAGACTTAATGAAAGACAATATGTTTTTCCTGTTATTCGTGAGTTACCATTAATCCAATGTGATATACAATCGGCATTAGTATCCTCGACGCCAGAGGGAGGAGGGATATATCTTGACTGCGGAATGTGGCTGGTGTGGTGAGTTCGGGTGACAAATTTGATATTTCACTCAAGACCCGAGGCGAGGCGAGCGCTGTAGCCCTGGCATGCCTCGGAGACACGTAGCTGGCTCGCGGTGTGTCATAATGGTGAATGTGCTGCATCTGTGATCACTCTTGTGCTGCATCTGTCATCACTCTTGTGCTGCATCTGTCATCACCCTTGTGCTGCATCTGTGATCACTCTTGTGCTGCATCTGTCATCACTCTTGTGCTGCATCTGTCATCACCCTTGTGCTGCATCTGTCATCACCCTTGTGCTGCATCTGTCATCACCCTTGTGCTGCATCTGTCATCACCCTTGTGCTGCATCTGTCATCACCCTTGTGCTGCATCTGTCATCATTCTTGTGCTGCATCTGTCATCACCCTTGTGCTGCATCTGTCATCATTCTTGTGCTGCATCTGTCATCACTCTTGTGCTGCATCTGTCATCACTCTTGTGCTGCATCTGTCATCACCCTTGTGCTGCATCTGTCATCATTCTTGTGCTGCATCTGTCATCACCCTTGTGCTGCATCTGTCATCATTCTTGTGCTGCATCTGTCATCACCCTTGTGCTGCATCTGTCATCACCCTTGTGCTGCATCTGTCATCATTCTTGTGCTGCATCTGTCATCACCCTTGTGCTGCATCTGTCATCATTCTTGTGCTGCATCTGTCATCACTCTTGTGCTGCATCTGTCATCATTCTTGTGCTGCATCTGTCATCACCCTTGTGCTGCATCTGTGATCACTCTTGTGCTGCATCTGTCATCACTCTTGTGCTGCATCTGTCATCACCCTTGTGCTGCATCTGTCATCACCCTTGTGCTGCATCTGTCATCACCCTTGTGCTGCATCTGTCATCACCCTTGTGCTGCATCTGTCATCACCCTTGTGCTGCATCTGTCATCATTCTTGTGCTGCATCTGTCATCACCCTTGTGCTGCATCTGTCATCATTCTTGTGCTGCATCTGTCATCACTCTTGTGCTGCATCTGTCATCACTCTTGTGCTGCATCTGTCATCACTCTTGTGCTGCATCTGTCATCATTCTTGTGCTGCATCTGTCATCATTCTTGTGCTGCATCTGTCATCATTCTTGTGCTGCATCTGTCATCACTCTTGTGCTGCATCTGTCATCACCCTTGTGCTGCATCTGTCATCACCCTTGTGCTGCATCTGTCATCACCCTTGTGCTGCATCTGTCATCACCCTTGTGCTGCATCTGTCATCATTCTTGTGCTGCATCTGTCATCACTCTTGTGCTGCATCTGTCATCACCCTTGTGCTGCATCTGTCATCACCCTTGTGCTGCATCTGTCATCACCCTTGTGCTGCATCTGTCATCACCCTTGTGCTGCATCTGTCATCATTCTTGTGCTGCATCTGTCATCACTCTTGTGCTGCATCTGTGATCACTCTTGTGCTGCATCTGTCATCACTCTTGTGCTGCATCTGTCATCACCCTTGTGCTGCATCTGTCATCACCCTTGTGCTGCATCTGTCATCACCCTTGTGCTGCATCTGTCATCACCCTTGTGCTGCATCTGTCATCACCCTTGTGCTGCATCTGTCATCATTCTTGTGCTGCATCTGTCATCACCCTTGTGCTGCATCTGTCATCATTCTTGTGCTGCATCTGTCATCACTCTTGTGCTGCATCTGTCATCACTCTTGTGCTGCATCTGTCATCACTCTTGTGCTGCATCTGTCATCATTCTTGTGCTGCATCTGTCATCATTCTTGTGCTGCATCTGTCATCATTCTTGTGCTGCATCTGTCATCACTCTTGTGCTGCATCTGTCATCACTCTTGTGGAAGCCGTAGGGTAACATGTGTATGTGTGGTTATCTATTTGTACCGTACGGGGAGGGAGGTTTACACTCGTAGGGCGCCTTGTTTCTTGAACTCTGTTTCCATGAAATGTTTTAGGCTTGTATGATATGATGTCAGCATTCATACTTCCAACGCTGAGCTTATTCCATTCATTCACTGCTTTATTACTGAAAGAGAACTCCTTTTCTAATAAGCTTTCTAAAGCTTAGTTTCTTCTTATGGCCTTTGTTTAAGCTGTCTTTGCACCTTTCGAGGGACTGTACTTAAAGCTTGTCATTAAGTCACCCCTTACTCTTTTTTCCAACTCGGTGGGGTTCTTACTTCTCACTATTAACTTTGCTGCTGACATTCTGGGACCAATTATGTTACCCATCATTCTTCTCTTTTAACTGACCGACACAACGCGGTCAAAAACATGCCCCAATTGTACTCATCGTCGATAACCAACAAAATAAGGAGTGCTAGAAAAAGATTAAAGAGACTGATTACAGATCCCAGAGTGTCCGTCGAAGTGACTTAAAGGAAGAAGGATAGACGAAATGGAGGAAGGAATTCATCTCTTCGCCCCTCGGGGAAAGGAAGGCATATCATAACGGTCAATCATTTGGCTGGTCTCCATAAAGACACTAGAGGAAGAAGCAGCCACTGTCGTGCCACAAGCCCTAACTTGCGTGGCTGGGACTATGCAGACAGCGTATGAGAGCAGTGGCCGAAGTAACACCTGTAGAACAGAGAGAGGAAAACACTATCACGGTGAACGAAATGGCATGGTTAAGAAGCAGATGGAGGGAATACCTCGATAGTTAACGCGATTGGAGCTCATTACTGGACGTGTGAGACCACTGTAAATACGAGGCTTTGCTCACACAACACTGCGAACTTTATGGAATCATTTTTTTTTTTCGACGTTCTAACATTGGGTTTCCAGGAAAGAGAGAGAGAGAGATCCTCATCATTCTTGTTATTGGAGGATTGAACTATAGTGTTATGAAATCGAACAGCAAGAGATTAATGGGAATTAGAAAGTTATATGTTAGGACTCTTTTTTCACACTCATTTCATCCTGGATTACTTTTCCCCATTCCAAGATGCTGCACAGTTCTGAAAAAAAGAGAGACGAGTTGAATAAAGAGAAGAAGTATGTTATGTGAGAAATCCTACGAATATCATAATTAAGAGGAAAGGGAAGGTGTGTTAATGTTTACAGAGTGGAGTCATCGGCTCAAGAGTGAGTGGGGATGAAAGCTGAGGAACCATCTTCTCAGTTCTTCGTGTTTCTGTAAGTTTGATGATCGTATATGAGTATATTCTAGTGTTAACCTAACAGAAGACGTGAATAGTTTGCCAAGCTATTCCTTACCCATGAAACTTTAAATGCGACTCTAATATTTACCAGCAGACAGTTTGCCTCCTTCACAATTCTCGAAGTTGAAGCTCTAGCGACGGGATGGGTACAATGTCGACTCTCGAGTCTCTTTTGTACAAGATGATTTCCGTGGCATATTTCCTGCCAAATGATATTAGCATCACGGGCTTCTTTGACTGTGTCTCAGCATCATTACTATGAGATGAATTTCACCTGTTGCCAGATGAACTTTGGAGTATGCCTAGGTCCCCTTGTAAAGTTGATGCAGTCCTTATCATTCTCTATTCATTGCATAACCTTGGCATCATCCGCAAACCTACTCAGGAATGGTTCCAGTCCATTTTGAAAGTCATTTGCATAGCTAACATAAGAGCAATGGTCTCAGGACCGAGCCCTGTCGCACGCCACTGGTGACCTCAACCTATTTCGAGGAGGTTCCTCTGACATACAGCCATCGTTCCCATCTACTAAGGTAAGTTTCTGTCCATCAAAGGAGCCTTCGTCATTCGACTTGATGATCAAGCTTTCTGACCAACCTCCTGTGTGCTATAGCATCAAACAGTGTCTGGCATTTCAGACACACGCAAAATTATCCATCCACCTTTTGTCGAAAGTGGAGCTCACTCTCTACTAGACTTCCAAAAGATTTTTCACGTAAAACCTCACTCCAAGAAATCATGCTGCTTGTCATTTAGGTAGTTTCTCCTTCACAAGCGATCATCCATCAGCTTACTGAATATCTTTTCCAGTGTCTTACAGTTGACGCTTTTTACAGAGACTAATCTGTACTTCACCGCAACTTCCCAGTCTCCTTTCTTAAAGATAAGTAAGGCACTGTCCTCTCTTACATTCTGTTTGTACTTTTTTCCTCCAGCAACATACTGAACAAGATTTCACTAGTCTGGCAAGTGTTTTTGCTCACTTGTTATGCACTTGTGGAGAAAGAAAGACCTCATCAGGTCTATGAACCTTATGTGCGTCAATCCCCTTTAGCCGTCTGTTTATGTCTGTTAGTGTTTTCTAAGACCTCTATTCCCGTTCCATCTCACTGTTATCAGTGATACAGTGTCTTTCAGTGAGTACTTTTCGGTATCTTTCAGTCACCTCCTTGCATATCTCTTGCTTTACCTTCTGAATACCTTTAGCCTCCCTAGCTGCTCTCTAACTTGCAACTTACTCCTGATGAAGATGCACTGACTTCCCCCCCCCCCCCCTACTCATACAGTATACTGCAACTATATATATATATATATATATATATATATATATATATATATATATATATATATATATATATGTGTGTGTGTGTGTGTGTGTGTGTGTGTGGAGTAGCGACAGGAATGGATGAAGGTAGCAAGTATGAATATGTACATGTGTATATTTGTAAATGTCTGTGTATGTATATGTATATCACGTTGAAAGGTATCTGTATGTATATGTGCGTGAGTGGGCGTTTATGTATATACAAGTGTGTGAGGGTGGGTTGGGCCATTCTTCATCATGTTTCCCTGCGCTACCTTGCTAATGCGGGAGACGGTGATAATCTCTCCCTGAGCGTCGGTGGAAGTCAATAGATTTCGTCCAAACAGATGTCTGTCAGTCCATTACTTTATTACTGCAAGTCCATTACACATATGAAATATCTAGAGGCGCTGAACATAAAGCACGAAGTACGAATTACTGTAATTGCCAAAAAAAACAAAACACAATGGTCACGTGAACCTCCATGCCTGTGAGGGTCAGACGAAAATGATTGGTAGAAATGGGGCGCTGAGGCAGCTGGAGTAATCTCTGTGTTATTTGCTAGTATTCTGGAAAGAAAAATCATCTCTTATCTTGCCCTATTTTCAGAGGGTTATTCATCATATCCAATCCACTACTTGGTTACGACTTGTGTCTATGTATAACAGACGTGAGCCATACGTCTCCTTAATATTACTGAGTTGTGGATGCGTCATTTCTAAGACTCTCTACTCCTCGTTCTTAACCCGCTACGCTCTATCTTTGCGTCCTTATACCTTTCAAATGCTGGCTGGCTGTAGTGTTGGCTATGTCTCATCCATGGCTTCTCGCTAAGCTCCTTTTAACTTCCTCGCTTGTGTTAGACAGAAACACATCTCTCTCCCTTTTAACTTTCCCTCCGTGTTTGTTTGTATATGACTCTTACATCTACTACCATTATTGATAAACATGATAATAATGACTATAATACTAATACTAACGACAATAATAATAATTATATGATAATAATGATAATGATAATAGTTATAACAATAATAATGATAATAATGATAATAATTATAATAATGATAATAATTATAATAATTATAATAATGATAATAATAATAATAATGATAGTGATAATAATGATAATAATAATAATAATAATAATAATAATAATGATAATAATAATAATAAAAATAATAATAATGATAATAATGATAATAATCATCATAGTGACAGAAAAATAATAATCATCGTACGTATAATGATAACAAAAATAATAATAATAAGTGATGATAATGAACGGTTTACTGAACTGAGGCAACCATACAGGTGAAAATACAGTTGAAATATTACAGAACTGAGAAGATATAGCAGTAACTACAGAGTGTGTGTGTGTGTGTGTGTGTGTGTGTGTGTGTGTGTGTGTGTGTGTGTAACGCCTCTCTAATGAAGAAAGATTTCAAGAATCTCATTTCTCATAGGACGCCATCTAATACGACAAGCCAGACTCGCTCATTCCGGCCTTGTTCGTGGCTATGTATACCCGCCGCCGGCGCTCGGGCGCGCGCAGACGTAACAGCTCCCAGTGTATCCTTCAAATAGGAGGTAATCGTCCTATACTCAGCATCTCCAGATATCTTACATTTCATCTCTCATCTTGCCAATGATAACGCCCCCCCACTCCCCACCCCACCCCCCCCACCCTCCAACACCCCCTCCTCACAATGTTGATGATATTTCTCTTTCACTCCCTTTCAGCTTCCCTCCATCCCTCATGATGATTAAAGCACACACCGAGACGCCTACTATTACCGGGTAACTCCCACGTATGATATGAGACGCGTTGAGTGTATCTGCATCATGTGAGGTAATGATAAGAAGCTGGATGGATATTACCTTCACTCGCAATATTATCGTCGTATATCTTATCATGAAAACATGAGTCCACGAGGAAAATGAAACACGATAAGTTCCCAAGTGCACTTTTGTGTAATAATCACATCATCAGGGGAGACACAAGAGAGAAATATAAAAGTCAGTTGATGTACAACTATGATCAGTGTATTGACTGGAGTAGTGCCATCTCAAGTTATCAACTCTAACTCCAGTACCACGAGAAATATCATCAAATCTTCTATTACTGAATGCACAAAGAATTATAACCTTGATATTAGTGAAGGTATATACAAATTGGATAACTTCATTGACAAATTTGTGAACAATTCACCTTCTTGCCCACATGATAAGTTTATGATACGCTAGTTGTCTGTCTTGGACAATCACATGTTTACCAAATGGCGTCCTAGCTACGTCTCTTCGTTGTATATCAACTGACTGTTATATTTCTCTCTTGTGACCTCCTTGATGATGTGATTATTACACGAAAGTGCACTTGGAAACTTATCGTGTTTCATTTACCCCGTGGACTCACAGGAATATATACGTATATATATATATATATATATATATATATATATATATATATATATATATATATATATATATATATATACATATGTGTGTGTGTGTGTGTGTGTGTGTGTGTGTGTGTACGTATTTGCCATTTCCCGTGTTAGTGAGGTCGCATAAAGAACAGTGAAGTGGGCCTTATACAGATAATCCTCACTTGGCTCCCTTCTCTCTTCCTTCTTTTGGAAAAGTGTGTATGTGTGTTAGATGGCAGTCAAGCTCTTTAAGGACATCATAAGACTTACGTACACTTAACGCTAAGGGGGAGTTCTTGAGAGCAAGCAACTGCAGGCACACATGGTAGAGGTTTTTAGATCTCTGATCTAGGGTTTCCCCCACTCACTGCTGGACGACACCTTAATGCTATAAAACTAGGGCTCCTTCACCCGCACACACACACACACACACACACACACACACACACACACTTATACGAGAGCTGGGGAGGCCTGGAGTGTTTGCCTCTCCCAGCACCATCAACGAAAGTAAGAAACGCTGTTTGAGTCTCTCTCTCTCTCTCTCTCTCTCTCTCTCTCTCTCTCTCTCTCTCTCTCTCTCTCTCTCTCTACCTCTCTCTCTCTCTCTCTACCTCTCTCTCTCTCTCTCTCTCTCTCTCTCTCTCTCTCTCTCTCTCTCTCTCTCTCTCTCTCAAATCAGACTGAAGGCTATTTTCGTTGTGTCTCGCCAAAACCTCACACACACACAACACTGAGTCTCGCTACCAGCTCACATACACAACGCTGGCTCTCGCTACCATCTCACATACATAATATTGAATCTCGCTACCACCTCACATACACACGCTAGATCACGCTACCACCTCACATACACATCGTCAGATCTCGCTACCACCTCACATACACAACGCTGGATCTCGCTAATATAACCTCACATAAAGAATGGATTCAGAGCTATCTATTGGACACTCTGGCTGAAGGAATCTACCTCCCTGTATCATACTGGCATCTTATGAACAGTCCATGTCCCATAACCTCTACTGTCTGTCACAAGTCCTACATTGGAATGCCTTCAGGTGAATCAAATCATGATCGCACAGACGAGGAGACTCTTCCTCCTACACGCACGTCGCAGATGGTATCCAGCTGAATGTGATTACTAACAACACATACACAGATCAATGATGTCAGACGAGTGTTTGATTTGCATTAATCATTGGTAGATTAAGTCGTAACTGAACAACGGTTTGGATATGTTAGATAACCAATTGAAAATATTGCACAACGAAAGATGATTTTTCTCTCCAGAATATCTCCAAATAACACAGAATTTTCTTCTAGCTGACTCAGAGCCACATTTTCTACCAATTATTCTTTTTTTTTTCTGAACCGCTGAATCCAGTTGGTTCACGTCACCATTGTGCTCTGTGGCCATTACAGTAATTCGTATTTCGTGATCAATGTTCAGCGCCTCTAGATATTTCTGCGGACACCTCAAAACGCAAAAGCCGGGAACTTCATTACGACCGACCATCTCCCAGATGCCTTCAACCCACGTACAGATTAGCCAAGAAGATAAACCAATTGATCTCTCCATACACCCGACATCTTACTCCCTACGATCGACTGAAGAGTTTATCAACATCCTTAGGAATAAAGAACCACAGGGCATCACAACCTCCCTGGATGTGGAATGTGGAGAGAACAATGGACATCATCCTAGATCATGTTTACCAACACCATGTCTTACCTCCCCTGCAGATGACCAGGAATATATCAAGAGAAATGTTACGTGTCTGTACCACTGAAGCACGTTTCAGACGTCCGCAAGGCAAGCTTCATCGGCCGGTGGACGGAATAGCCATGGGGTCCTCCCTGGGAGTTCTCTTTGCGCAGGCATTTATGTGTTATGTTGAAATTACAGCACTGCTACTTGCGAATAGGATAACCCAGTTTTACTGCACATATACAGACGACATTTTCATCGGCGTCGATAACTTAAACTCACTGGAAAACCTTCGTAACCAACTTCAAGAAGCTTCAGGCTTAAGATTTACAGCAGAGGTGAATGATGATGGTAAGATTCCTTTCTTAGATATAATGGTGTGTACCACAACTCCTAGGATCTTTCGTCACCGACGTTTACGGAAAGCTCACCAACCAAGGTATGAATGGAACAAGTGAATTCACTCAAAATTGCAAGAGGAGCGTGATTGGTACATACGTGATGGGGAGTGATTAAGGTATGCTCAACCTAGCAACTTCTACACAAAGAAAGTCGACGTTGTCCGACAAATGTTAATTAACAGTGAATATTCAACTACAGAATCGGATATCACTGTGAACATGCTAGAGACCTCAAAGTCTACTACGGGAACACATTTACAATGACATATCGAAAGGACGAGAAGGTCGTGCGAGATATTGTGGCCAGAATCAGCAAAGCGACTGATGGAGACTAGGATATCAGTCTGATGATATACTACAACAATCCGAAAACATGTTTGCTCACAATGAACAACGATATGGTAGGTCGATCGTACCGATGTGGTATATGAGTACCGATGCAATATTGGGGACTGTCAGCTCCACCACATAAACTACATTGGACATATAACCTGCACCCTAAGCCGATGCATCTCGCTCCACTTACAAAAAGGTGGAATCAAACATCATGAACAAAAGCATGGAAAGAGACTAAACGAGGGAAATTATAGTAAAAAAAAACACCAAAATCATTACTGGAGGCAGTGATCGGAAGGGACTACAGTAATTAGAAGCCATTCACGTTAGAGAGAAGCACCAGTCATCAACATCCAGACAAACATGACCACCGCCATACAGCTCTTTCATGGCCAGCCAATAGGGCGTAGACCTAATGCCGTCTTAGAACAGATGGAGCAGATGCGCTGTGACAGTATCGTTACTAAAGAGGTAGGAGGTGATGCTACTGTGGAAAGTAAAGAAGCTCAAAACTGGGAAAAGTGTTGAGTTTCAGCCAAGTCTCACCCCGCCTCCCCGCAATGACTTCGTTAGTATGCCCCTTAAAGGGTCTAACTAATGTGTGAGGCGTTGCCCAATTACATCAGGGTAATACTCTTAGATTTGGACGAACACCTGAGGTGTACTACAACTTATAGTTTTTGACAGTTTTGGAGCCTCGCTGCCTCTGGGAACACTGGGCTGGTGTTGCCCTTTGCCAGTGATCTGTCAAGGGTGAGCCACAAAAGGCTAAGAAGCAACGCTGGAGTCTACCAATTATGCTGAGGTTTAAAAGGAATGAGCGATTGCGGGGTGAATAAGATCGACTGGCGAGAGTATAAGGAAGGAGATTGTGGGGAGGTTTAAAAGTTGTAGCGTGGATGTGCTGGGGACTGGGGAAACCCATATCCTCGGGCAGGGAGCGTGGAGTGAAAGTGGAAATGATGAATGCAAGGAATGGAAGGGTGTGGAAAGAGATGAGGTATGGACGGGAATGGGTTAAGATTATCGGGGAAGAGGAAAAGAAAAATGTGCAATTCTACTATCACCAAGAGTATGGGAGGGTATTACAGAGTACGGATGGAATGGATCAAGATTAGTGTGGGTGAAAGGAAAAATTGGAATTGTGAAGTATGAACGGGTATGTGTATATGCATCTGTGAATGTGAGGACTGTACGAGATAAGGATGAAGTAAAGCTTTTCTCGAGTTTTGAAAATGAGACAGACGTGGTCGTATTGGATGATATGAATGCGAAAGTGGGATGTGATGAAATTGGTAGCTATATTGGGGATATCTGCGCTGAATGGGGTCTATTCCTTACAAACACCTTTTTTCAGCAAAAGATGATCCACAGATATACATGGATGAGGAATGATGGAAGAGAAGAGCAAAAGGCTTTGATTGACCAGGGAGAAGTAGAGGTATGGTGAAAGGAAGAATGGAGAGGTAAAAGGGGTGGCAAGCGAGATGACTTGGGAAAATTACAGGGAGGTATGAAAGGAAGGTAACTGTAAGCTTAGATGGAAGTGCAGTGAATATAGGAAAGCTTTCATATGTGAATATGTTAAAAAAGTTTAGAGAAATATCAATAAAGGTTTTAGAACCAGTAGTTAAGTACAAGCTAGTGAGATACAGGAATAAAAAGAGCAATGCGTGGTGGATAGAAGAGATTAGAAAAGCAGTGGAAGAGAAGAAAAAGGCTTAGGGTAATTTTCTCATTAGGACTGTACCAGTGGAAGTTCAGCAGAAGTGGAGGGAAGAATACAAAATATGTAAATGGAATGTTAAGAAGCTGATACAGAGGAAAGCACAGAAAGAGTAGATGAAGATTTTGGAAGAGAGTTAAGCGAAAAGTTTCGGGATGATAAGAGTCTATACTGGAAGGAGATGACAAAGGAAAGAGGTGGATGTCAGAGTGGAAATGTTGATATGAGAAGTAAGGAATACTGGAGGGAGAGAAAAAGAGGAAGAATGCGAGGAATGGTGTATGCGAGGGAGGCCGTAGCCACACCTTGATGAGAGTTCCCGGAGAGAAAGGGCGTCAGATATATATAGATAAGGACACGTCAGTGACCCACCAGAAGCTACCGAGTCCGCCAGTTCTGGACAAGAGGAACGCGGCGCTGACCAAACTGGTCCCGAGTTACGAAGGTTAGAGAGAATCAGACGAGCCCAACATGACCTCAACTCCACATCTAGACAATAACGGTCTCGCGTGACCTAGCTTAGTGTATTGAGTAATGAACTCTATATTGCTACCTCGTTTAATACTGAGCTTCTATATTTCCTAGACTGTAAGTTTTTCCATTTTTCTGTTTCCATATTTTGTAGTTAGATTGTAACTCATACTACCCTTCATGATATAATTAATTTGTTTCGGTTTTCTGTTTTTCTTACTTTTTATGTTCTACGGACAGTGTTCTTTCGAGTGTGTTTCTTATATTTTGTTTGCGTTTTACATATCATGTCCGAGTTTTGTGATGCAGTTTTTTTCACTGATGCCTCAGTGAAGGTGAAAGCTTGATTGAAATATATGGATAACTTTGGACAACAGGTGTATGAGCACCCACCTAATGGTAGAATGATACTGAAAAAATTATAGAACATAAGAAAGAAGATTAATAGCTCTAAATATACTGTCGTATTCAATTCTATATGCATCAGAAAAAACCTGCTTCCACCTAACTCTAACGTGTGTGTGTGTGTGTGTGTGTGTGTGTGTGTGTGTGTGTGTGTGTGTATCTATTGATGGTGCAGCGAATTACGAATACCTCCCTCCAGCTGAATTCTGGTGACGGCCCAATCATATTTCATAGCTTGTTGACAGTAGTACTAATAACTTTACTGTGTATATGGATATATCCTATTGACTGTCTCGGTGCCACTAGAACTGGGATATATGTTATACCCTGAGAGGTATAGCAAGGCTTGGGTAAACTGCAGCCATCCTCAGGTAGCTCACACAGCCGGGTAAACTGTATACATCATAAATCATTTTACATTGGACAAATGAAATCAACCTGGGTCACTCCACACTAGTGGATGAGTTGGAGTCATCAAAGCTCCACCCATAAGACAGAGTAAACACAGGTCAGCTGATAAGGCTTTACGAAGTCTCTAACAAAACCGTGAGGGAGTTGCAGCAAAATATTACTGTCCCTTGAATCCACGACCTCCTCCCTGAAAATGACTCTTCTCCCAGTGGCACCCGTAGGACATCAAGGAACTTACACATACTATGTGTGGTCTCACAAACATCTTTATCGCCTGTAAAAGGTGTTCAAAGTTTCTACTGGAGTTGTGATTGTAACTAGTGCTAAACTTCCAACTGGGGATCAATGCGCAACCCTGACCCACACACCCTGACCCACAAAGAAATCACATCATCACCAAAACATCGCCATAGGGAGGATTAGATTTTCCTAACGTGTTATAGGCTATACAACAGTCCATATACACTGGATGAAACGTCTGTTATAGAGCATGTGTGTGTGTGTGTGTGTGTGTGTGTGTGTGTATTTCTTCCTGCTTTGTCCTTTTTATTCTATTTCATCATGTCCAGAAACATAATCTATAAATACGAAATCAATACTTAGGAAACCGTTCTATTTCCTAGAAACTGGAAGCATATGTATTATGTTAAGGAAACAGATGAAAGAATGACCCAACCCACCCACATACACATGTATATACATATATATATATATATATATATATATATATATATATATATATATATATATATATATATATACAGACATATACATATATACACATGTACATAATTCATACTTGCTGCCTTTATTCATTCCCGTCGCCACCCCGCCACACATGAAATGACAACCCTTTCCCTCCGCACGTGCGCGAGTTAGCGATAGGAAAAGACAACAAAGGCCACATTCGTTCACACTCAGTCTTTAGCCATCATGTATAATGCACCGAAACCACACTTTCCCCGTGGACTCATAGGTATATATAAGGGAGGTAATAACAAGTAGTGGTGATGTGAGAAGGAGTGAGTATTTTGAGGGCTTGTTGAATGTGTTAGATGATAGAGCGGCAGATATAGGGTGTTTTGGTTGAGGTGGTGTGCGAAGTGTGAGGGTCAGGGAGAATGATTTGGTAAACAGAGAAGAGGTAGTGAAAGCTTTTCGGAAGATGCAAGCCGGCAAGGCAGCGGATTTGGATGGTATTGCAGTGGAATTTATCAAAAAAGGGGGTGACTGTGTTGTAGACTGGTTGATGAGGATATTCAATGTATCTATGGATCATGGTGAAGTGCCTGAGGATTGGCGGAATGCTTCCATAGTACCATTGTACAAAGGCAAAGGGGATAAAGGTTAGTGTTCAAATTACAGAGGTATAAGTTTGTTGAGTATTCCTGGGAAATTATATGGGAGGGTATTGATCGAGAGGGTCAAGGCATGTACAGAGCATCAGATTGGGGAAGAGCAGTGTGGTTTCAAAAGTGGTACAGGATGTGTGGATCAGGTGTTTGCTTTGAAGAATGTATGAGAAATACTTAGAAAAACAAATGGATTTATATGGATCTGGAAAAGGCATATGATAGAATTGATAGAAATGCTCTGTGGAAGGTATTAAGAATATATGGTGTGGGAGGCAAGTTGCTAGAAGCAGTGAAAAGGTTTTATCGAGGATGTAAGGCATGTGTACGAGCAGGAAGAGAGGAAAGTAATTGGTTCCCAGCGAACGTTGGTTTGCGGCAGGGGTGTGTGATGTCTCCATGGTTGTTTAATTTGTTTATGGATGGGGTTGTTAGGGAGGTGAATGCAAGAGTTTTGGGGAGAGGGGCAAATATGCAGTCTGTTGCGGATGAGAGGGCTTGAGAAGTGAGTCAGTTGTTCGCTGATGATACAACGCTGGTGTATGATTCGGGTGAGAAACTGCAGAAGCTGGTGACTGAGTTTGGTAAAGTGTGTGAAAGAAGAAAGCTGAAAGTAAATGTGAATAAGAGCAAGGTTATTAGGCACAGTAAGGTTGAGGGACAAGTCAATTGGGAGGTAAATTAGAAAGGAGAAAAACTGGAGGAAGTGAAGTGGTTTTAGATATCTGGGAGTGGATTTGGCAGCGGATGGAACCACGGAGGTGGAAGGGAGTCACAGGGTGGGGGAGGGGGCGAAGGTTCTGGGAGCGTTAAATGTGTGGAAGGCGAGAACATGATCTCGGAAAGCAAAAATGGGTATGTTTGAAGGAATAGTGGTTCCAACAATGTTATATGGTTGCGAGGCGTGGGCTATAGATAGAGTTGTGAGGAGGAGGGTGGGTGTGTTGGAAATGAGATGTTAGAGGACAATATGCGGTGTGAGGTGGTTTGATCGAGTAAGTAATGAAAGGGTAAGAGAGATGTGTGGTAATAAAAAGAGTGTGGTTGAGAGAGCAGAAGAGGGTGTTTTGAAATGGTTTGGTCACATGGAGAGAATGAGAGAGGAAAGATTGACAAAGAGGATAAATGTGTCGGAGGTGGAGGGAAAGAGAAGTTGAAGACCAAATTGGAGGTGGAAGGATGGAGTGAAAAAGATTTTGAGCGATCGGGGCCTGAATATGCAGGCGGGTGAAAGGCGTGCAAGGAACTGACTGAATTGGAACGATGTGGTATACCGGGATCGACGTGCTGTCAATGGATTGAACCAGGGCATGTGAAGTGTCTGGGGTAAACCATGGAAAGTTATGTCGGGCCTGGATGTGGAAAGAGAGCTGTGGTTTCGGTGCATTATTACATGACAGCTAGAGACTGAGTGTGAACGAATGTGGCCTTTGTTCTCTTTTCCTAGCGCTACCTAGCGCATGTGCGTGGCGGGGTGGCAATGGGAATGAATAGAGGCAGCAAGTATGAATTATCTACATGTGTATATATGTATATGTCTGTGTATGTATATATTTATGTATACGTTGAAATGTATAGGTATGTATATGTGGGTGTGTAGATGTGTATGTATATACATGTGTAAGTGGGTGGGTTGGGCCATTCTTTCGTCTGTTTCCTTGCGCTACCTCGCTAACGCAGGAAACAGCGACAAAGTATAATGAATATGAAATAAATAAGTATATATATATATATATATACATATATATATATATATATATATATATATATATATATATATATATATATATATATATATATATATATATATATAAGTTTCGAAATATAGTCTGAATATTTCAACTTTATCTTGACTGGCTCAGGAGAGAAATAAAAGTGAGAGCTGGAGACCTGTGTGCCGGACTAATGGTAACTGTTAAAAGCGGAGTTTCAGGGAACCTTCTGAATATTCATGGAAGCTGAACAACATCACGTGGAACTAAATTTCACACACGACCATCAGAACTTTCACTCTCATGAATTTATAACTGATATGTGCACGTCTGTGTGTGTGTGTGTGTGTGTGTGTGTGTGTGTGTGTGTGTGTGTGTGTGTGTGTGTGTGTGTGTGTGTGACACACTGAGAGAGAGAGAGAGAGAGAGAGAGAGAGAGAGAGAGAGAGAGAGAGAGAGAGAGAGAGAGAGAGTGTGTCAATGAGATGGCCTCGTTTAGGGCCTCAAGCTGGCCGTGCCTTGTCAGCTAACATAAAGGCATGTAAGTATACAGACGCCCAAACCATAACTCTGTAGTAAGATCATAACGTAACTCTTGTGCACGTTTCAAAACTATCCTACTTTTGGTCCCCTTGTTTCCTATTGCATAAGGCTGCGTTCTTGACGATGGTCATCTCTCAACTCTAGTTTCTATAAAGACAAAAATTTCCTGCTATACAACCACTTTGATTTTAAGCAACTTTGAAGAAGGACCATTTTGGGTCCTATCTTTTTTCTTTCTTAAGAAGCGAATGAGACCGGAACCACCAGAGTCAAATTCGGAGTCTATTTTGTTGTAAATATATCATTTTTCCCCTAAAGTTTCGTGGCAATTGATCAACGAAAACGAAATTACGAAAAAACCATTTGCTTGCAGACGACCGATGTCTACCGTGTACAAAAGACAGACATCTAGAGCGTTCGTGTAGCATTCTTACATCTAAGGTCTGGCAATAAACTGGATCACAGATACTTGGATACATCTCACAAAACAACAGATTTAAACCTCTCGACCAAAACGAAACAATCATCACCATGCCATGGGCATACCTGATAGGAGCAACTGCACACACAAGATCACAAGGTGAGGGAGGTGAGAGAAACTTCTTTTGTCCCTTGAACAATGAAAACTTCAACCACACCCCTGATGCGTCGTGACCAGGAAGACCGAGTTGTTACGTGCACAACGTAACTCTCGGTTGTTTGTACATTTGGTCTTTAAAAAGCCTACCGAGAGCTCTCCTGGTTGTGAAGGCCCTCAAAGTCAAATTATTGGTTGCTTATTTGGGCTTCAGAGAGCCTATCGACAGCTAAGGTTATTAACGCCCTCTCTCATCCTTAAATTAACGACCTCTCTCATCCTTAAATTATAAATACCGATCGAGAGAAATATGAGCACCATCTGTAGGTGTGCAGGATGATTCTAAGACCAATCATACCTTCACTGCATATATGGTCCTTGATCCTGACAGTACGAAGCTGAGGATAACATAAAAAAGAAAATCCCATTTTGTAGTCTCCTGGGATAACTAGTGACACGCACTCGTTATACCATCAAAATACAGGTCAAGTCTACAAGGATGGAGTAAAGAGTATCCCTCCTCCTTCCCTCCCTCCCTTCTTCATCCCACCCTGCCCCCAGCGAGGGCACTCTAGTGGTGGGATGGATAAGTAACGAGGTTGGCTCACCTACATACCACCCATTACTCTCCCATTACCATAGGAGGCGCGTGCTACATAATGGTATGCCTGGAGAGTGATTCGTATCTGTCTGAAGTCTCTCTCTCTCTCTCTCTCTCTCTCTCTCTCTCTCTCTCTCTCTCTCTCTCTCTCTCTCTCTCCCTAAAGCGGAATTCCGGCTGGAGAAACAATGATAATCGTACGGTTTGCATGGGGATAGGACACGATGGTTACCCCTCGGAACCAGCGGTCGGCTCCCAAGTCGGGTTGCTAATAGCAAGGGGCAATGAGGGGAGACGTGACATATGGACTGTCTTTCCTTTCCTACGTAAGGAGCAGCCAAAGCCTTATGTGCCGTACACTTAACGCATCAGTCAGGGTGTTGTAGATGCCAGGGCAACATCCTCACTGTCATCCACTATGGCTTATTCTGGAGGTCGGGCTAAAGGGTTTTGCAACTCGGGAAAAGAGGTAAGCACTACGCGCAAGCCGTGACTCTTTAGCAGAATCTCGTAGTAGGAACTCGTAGGTAGGTACTCTCTCTCTCTCTCTCTCTCTCTCTCCTACCTCTTATCATTTGTACCATTTGATACTGGTCAGTTCCAGCTATCCAATATTTCACTATACCTCGACCTCTTTAGCTGTAGAGGTGGGAGAAGTTCCAGCAACCAGGAGCAATCTTAGAAAGCGTCCCACAGTAGCCACTATAGGATGCTCACCAAGCCACCACAGGAAGCTTGCCTCAGGGGCCACAACAGGATCCCTCCTTCAGGAGTCACAACAGGAAGCGCCCGCCAGCAGCCATTACAGTAACCCTCCTCACAGAGTCACCATAGGAAGCTCCCTAAAAGAGTCACTACAGGAAGCTCCCCTCAGGAGGCAAGAGGCAATATGGGAAACCTCCATCATGATGGAAGCAAGACAAGAACCCCTCCCTCAGAAGCTACAGGATAATGTTACATTCAGAAGCCACTACAGAAAGGCTCCCTAAGGCACCATCACAAGAAGCCCTCATCAGAATCTAAACCAGAAAACCTCCCTCAGGAGCCACCATATGCTCCCTCCCTCAGGTGCCAACATATGCTCCCTCCCTCAGGAGCCAACATATGCTCTCTCCCTCAGGAGCCAACATATTCTCCTTCCCTCAGGAGCCAACATATGCTCTCTCCCTCAGGAGCCAACATATTCTCCTTCCCTCAGGAGCCAACAGAGGCATCTTCCCTCAGGAACCACTACAACACCCTTCCACAGGAACCACCACAACACCCTTCCTGCGTAGCCATCACAATACCCTTTCTTAGGAGCCACTACATGCACCTTCCCTCAGGAGCTTCCACAAGAATCCGCCTTGGTGGACATCTAAACCACAACGTCTAAACCTAAATGCACGGGGATTCAAAACCCTTTTCCCTCCTAACCCCCACCAAGACCTCGACACAGCCTGAAGTAATCAGTCCAGACACCCGTAAACTCTACATTGCTTGCATATGTTACCCTCACTCTCCCTTCTAGGCCTCCCAGTTTTTTTTCCCCTTTGCTCATCCTCAGTATTCCCCTCAGTTCTTCCCATCTCCCCTCTCATAGCCATTCCCCATATCCCTAGCCATTAGTCTTCCCCTCCCGTGGCTCACCCTACTACCCACTAATGTAGTTGAAGAGTAACAAGACCCAACAACTGTACAATCATTTTTCCCTTGTTTACGCTACTCCGTCACTGCCCTTCTAAGCAGCGCTGCCAAAGATCGCCTCAGAGAGCAACAATCACGTCCATGCACACATGCATACATTGATCTATTTTTTAATAAGAAATATCATGTAGATAAAAAGAAATGACCAGATCTGTCTTAGAAATAAGTCAGCAACAATCAGGCACATACCATGGGAAAAAGAAGTGGTGTGAAGCGAGAGAAGCAATTGGCAACAATGGCATTATCCTCAGACAAACACCTGTTGTCTAACAGCTGACAGTCGTCCTGGTGGACCACGAGCTTCATCAGCTGGCAGTTGTTGTTGTGGGTGGGAGGAGGAGGGGAGGGTTGTTAGTGCTCCAAAGCATCGTACAATAGCACGAACGACTGGAGATCAAACCAGTCGATTCACACCCGAGAGAAACAGCTCAGAAAGTATGTCGAAGACTCGAAGATGATACAAACGAGAGGTATATCTGAGAGCTTTACTACGGTGCACATATGGAACAACCTTGACTCTCCCTCGAAGCCTCATAGTACAGACAGAGGCTCCTCCAGTTATCTATCCGTCGATGTTCACAATGAACATTGTTCACCGGTGTGGCGGTTAGTGTTCCTGACCTTGACGCATTCACGGGCCGCTCAGGGTCAAGGGTATAGGTTCGAATCCTGGTTGCGGCAGTCAGTCCACAGTCAACCAAGCTGTTCATCCTTCCTAAGGATCTGGTCAATGAAATAGGTACCTGGGTCAGACTAGGATATATATCTTTTTCTTTTTCTTTCAAACTATTCGCCATTTCCCGCATTAGCGAGGTAGCGTTAAGAACAGAGGACTGGGCCTTTGAGGGAATACCCTCACCTGGCCCAATTCTCTGTTCCTTCTTTTGGAAAATTAAAAAAAAAACCGAGAGGGGAGGATTTCCAGCCCCCCGCTCCCTCCCCTTTTAGTCGCCTTCTACGACACGCAGGGAATACGTGGGAAGTACTCTTAATCCCCTATCCCCAGGGATCAGGATATATATATATATATATATATATATATATATATATATATATATATATATATATATATATATATATATATATATATGGTCTTGAGTGGAGCCTCAGTTGCATCTGCCGTCTCAACCAACATAAACAACCACATACATCAGTCTTCTCTCCCACTTCAAACCATCCCTTCCCCTGTCCCACCTCTTCTTCCTCTCCTCTTCTCACTCTATCAAAAAAAGGGAAAATGTTTGCTACCGGTTGTTATCAGGGGGCTACTGGGGCGAAGTGGGACTCCAAGAGCAAACAGTTGTCGTGGTTGGAGGGGGAACTTTAACAGCTGGTGGTTGTTGCGGTGGGGGGCTCCAACAACAGGCAGTTGCCGTGGGGGGTAGAAGGAGGACTCTAACAGCTAGCAGTTGTCGTGGGGAGAAGGGGGAGAAGGGGGAACTAAACGAGGAGAGAACATGACAAGGGCACAAGGAAGGGCCACATACACAGTGAAAACGTCTAAAAAAAACATCTCAAACCCCTGAAAGAAAATGATGTCTTCTCTTCAGAGTAGTGGCGATATCATGCAGGTTATTGGCCTCAATAGCCGCGGGAGTCGATGGGTCTATGGCCAAAAGAACCATCCAACCAGTCGCCACAGGCAATGGGGACGGGATGAACCCAGCTCAGCTATTATCGTCTAAGTGGTTTGTCCTGTAGGGCTGCGGCAAGTGAGAATATCAGAGTTTGTCTACCTACCTTTCTATCTACCTATCTGTATACCTATCTAGTCTGTCTGTCCGTCTGTCGAACTGTCTCACTGTCTATCTACCAATCACAAAGGAGAGAAAGAACAACTGGCTTTACCTTGAGGTCACTGCAAGACTGATCCTTGGGCTCATGGTATTCGTTGACACAACATCAAACGCTATTCCATGAAGGTTTGTTTGTGACTGATAATGATAAGAGTAATAGTGATAACACTAATACTACGACTGTTACTACTACTACTACTATTACTAGTAATAATAATAATAATAATAATAATATTAATAATAATAATAATAATGATAATTATAAAATAGTAGTGATTATTATTATGATGATGATAAAGATGATTATGATTCTTTTTCTTCCTACTTCTTCGTCATTCATCTCTTTAACAAAAGTGTGCCAGGTAAAAGATAAAGAAATGATGGCCTGACCTGCTCGCATCCACTCTCTAGCTCTCATATATAAAGCATGGAGACCAGCTTCTACCATCCACAGTCAAGCCCCACATACCAGTTCCCTGATTTCCCGTGACCCCACATCATATGCCTTGGTTCAGACCATAAACAACACGTCGCCCCCATATATAACATTGCTCCAATCTACTTTATCCTAAGCAAGCCCCTCACGGTCCTATATGTTCAGATCCGGCACCTTAAAGCCTCTTTCACTCCATCCTTCTATTTCCTTTTCGGTCTTCTTCACCCTCCTCCTCCTTGCACTTCAGCCTCATAGGTCCACTTTTCCTGTCTTTCTTCCTCTCTATGCGTTCAAAGTAACTCAGCGCAATTGGTCAGCTTTCTCAATTAGACCGCACTCACTAACACACCTTGCTCTTACACTGCCATTCCTTACATGATCGACTCTTACTATACTCACACTAGTTGGTGTCTTCAGGCATTTCATTTCCAACTTATCCACTCCCTTCTGTCTTTTCACATTTAGGGCCTTAGACTCACATCTATGCAACACCAGTTCATTGCTATACCATTAGACATATTCATCTTTGCCCCAAGAGAACAGTGACTTCTCCCTCTATACATTGCTCAGTGCATCCAAGACATTTTTCCTCTTTCACTCCTTATGACTCATCTCAGCCCTAATGGCAACTCCCAGACACCTAAAGCACCCAAGTTCCTCCGTTTTCTTCCTATTCAGACTCACATTTAAACCCTCCTACGCCCACTGTTACTCACAGTAACTCTTGGCAACATTCTTTTACACATTCTCCCACATTTGGAGACCCTCTTCTTCAGTGTCTCTCTCGAGGCTGCCATCACAGACCTGTCATCTGCAAACAGCACCTGGATCACCACCCGGGCTCTCCCCTCCCATCCCCAGCATACTGTAGGTCTTTCCCCTTCTCGCCAAGACCTCCGTTTTCTCCTCCCTCACCACCCCGTTCATGAACAGGCTAAACAGCCATGACGGCATCACACAGCCTTGTCCAGAACAACCTTCACCTAGAATGAATCATCCTCTTCCCTTTCGACTTTAAGCACACGCGTTACCCGCCCAATGATAAAAACTCTTCCCTGCATTCAGTAGCTTTGTTCTCTCCCCATATATTCGTAGCACCTTCCTAAAAAGCATCTCTGTCAACCCTACCTAAGCTTTCTCCATAACCACAAATTCCACATGGAAATCCCTCTCTGACCCTGAATACTTCCTACATAAATTTTCCAACACAAGCAACTGGTCCACACACCCTCTACCGCTCCTGAAACCTCATTGTTCCTCCCTAATTTGATGCTCTGTACATGCCACCACCTATAACATACCTCGGTAATTCGCGCATTCACTCTTTTCTTACTTGCCTTTATATAACGATATTTCACAAGCATTCTGCCAGTCCTCAAGCACCTCATCTTTGACGATATGGGCACTGGAAATCCTAACTATACAATTAACATAGTTATCCCCTTTCTTGAATGACTCAACTGTAGTCGCATCCACTCCTGCAGCTTTGCCACACTTCTTCCTATGAGAAGCTTCCACCTTCTCATTTTACCACCTAGCTCATCTTAGCTCCTCGTCCTAAATACCTCACATCTCACTCCATCTCTTTATTTACTTCTTCTTTGCCTCTTACCACTTCTTTACTTGCTCTTCTTGCTGACACTTCCATTTGTTCTCTTGTTGTCATCATATAATTCACCTCCACACCGAACATTATCTTCCCTGAATCTACGTAGGACAAACATAAAAATCTAATATAAACACATAAGCAGATCTATCTAAGCGACCAGAAACACTGAATGTGGCTTCGAACTCTAAGTATAAAAGTTGGGCAATTCTACAGAATATCGTGTATCATCCCATGACCCAGTGATGCCACCAAGGAACCTGTGCTGTGGTAGCAGTGAAATTCTCGAGTGAAAATAAGACGTATTTTGCGCACATCCGATTTACATGAAAAATTATTCTTTTTACAGCTGATGTTCACTGAAGACGAGGTAAATTGAAATACCATAGATCAATGGCATTTGTTCTTCAGGATGCACCATAACTGAAAAAAAAAAACCAGTTGTCCTTAAGTACCAGTTTGAAAGAAGGAATACTCTTTAATCCTAGAAACAGAGGACAATCAAGATCCATATTCCATGAAAGTCTATTTCGGTTCCTCTTCGTTCGCTGGGTGAGAGAGAGAAAGGGAAAGAGAGCGAGAAACAGAGACAGAGAGCCAGCCAGCCAGACTCAGCCGTTGCTGCTGACCGTAGCGCGAGACTGAATAAAACAGAAAAATTCGTCATTGCAGTTGATTAATTCAGTCGTACCCAGAAACATTTCAGTGCGCCGCTGGATGGTAGCAAGTCTTCCACCTCACTCTCAATTAGAGGCGTGATAAAACCTCCGGAGTGTTGAAATATCCTCCTTTGATACTCTCATTTACCGAAGAGCTTTAGCGAAAGGGCCGCCATTTTCACATTCCTTTTCTTGTCGAACCCACGGCAGATCACCGCTCATTAATCAGTCACTAAAGAAGGGGAGAAAAAAAACCTCATCGTCTCACGTAACGTTAGCGATGGCCCCATTAGTAACACCTCACCCATCTGTATCTACCACATTCTTGACCACTGTAGGAACGGTGAAGTGAAAGAAAGAATTAGAATCTCTCCTCACATCGGAAAACCCACTGCCAGTCCGATCAGAGACCCTTCATCGCCCTCTCCCTCCACACGCCCCCTGATGACCCTGGCGCTCCCACAACTCCAGGGGCGTCATTACGTCCGCGCGCGGCCACTGGGACTCTCTTCATGGGAGCCTCCCCGGCCGTAACTTCACCTTGAGAGCGGAGCTAGGTTGTCTCACTCTCGTCGTCTCTCGCATAATCTTGCAGGGCTTGAGGTGGTCCAGCTGATACATGGTGGGGAGGGGTGATTTCCACGCCCAAAAAGGAATTCCAAAGATGCTAACCATATACAACCGAAGTATTTTGTCAGCATGATCATAGCCAGTGTGTATGTGTGTGTGTGTGTGTGTGTGTGTGTGTGTGTGTGTGTGTGTGTGTTTTGTTAGCTGAGGCGGTACAAGCATTTCGGGCCCTAATCAAGGCCATCCTAGCCTGAGCCAGGTACCCATTCTATCGACCAACCCCAAGGGGTGGATGAACAGCTGGGTTGACTGTGAACCGCTGCCACAACCAGGATTCGAACCTATACGCTCGGCCCTGGGCCGCCCGTGAATGCGACACGGTCAGGAACACCAACCGTGTGTGTGTGTGTGTGTGTGTGTGTGTGTGTGTGTGTGTGTGTGTTTAGCAACTCATAGCAAGTTCGTCCCTATGTTCATTCTTCGTTAGCACTGCTCTTGTCCCTATCATTCCTGGCACATCTCCTAGTGACCCGCTCCTCCCTCCCAGCTCGCTGACGTCACTCGGGAGACCTACGTAGCCCCGGGTCCTCAGAGGCCTCGACCCTGAAGGTGCTCTTCATAAGCGACCACGATCCTTGGCGACAGACCCAGCCACGGGGGTAAGGTCTCTAGGAAATAAAAGAACTTCCTTGTGTTACAATCGTATATATATATGGACCTTCATGGCGTTCAAACTGCTGATCGTGAAGAATTCATGGTCCGCCCGGGGTCAAGCGCATAGGTTTAAATCCTTGGTGAGGCGGATCGTGACAAAGTAAGCCTAGCTGTTCGTTCTTCCCTAGTGGTAGGTCGATAAATTGGGTACCTGGCT
The DNA here is from genome assembly GCF_036320965.1 of Panulirus ornatus. NCBI lineage: Eukaryota > Metazoa > Arthropoda > Malacostraca > Decapoda > Palinuridae > Panulirus > Panulirus ornatus. The sequence goes on along the minus strand of NC_092292.1, from coordinate 10,064,195 downwards.
TAGTCTAGTGTGTGTGTGTGTGTGTGTGTGTGTGTGTGTGTGTGTGTGTGTGTGTATCTGTGTCTGTGTGTGTATGTGTGTGTATATATATATATATATATATATATATATATATATATATATATATATATATATATATATACATATATATATATATGTTATACTATTCGCCATTTCCCGCATTAGCGAGGTAGCGTTAAGAACAGAGGACTGAGCCTTTGAGGGAATATCCTCCCTTGGCCCCCTTCTCTGTTCCTCTTTTGGAAAATTAAAAAAACGAGAGGGGAGGATTTCCAGCCACCCTTGCTCCCTCCCATTTCAGTCGCCTTCTACGACACGCAGGGAATACGTGGGAAGTATTCTTTCTGAAGTACAACCAAAAATCGAGCCTGTAGGAGCTGCCCAACCCAGGGACTGGGATGAGTAGCCTTCAGGTCCATCCTGCTCAACCTGGGAACTGTATGACAAAGACCGCCACTCCAGGTCCCTTCCTGGGAAACACAGTCCTGGGGATACAGTCCAGGCCCGAACTACTCATCCCTGGGACTTGCTAAAGGAATACTCCGTTGAATATCTCTCTCTCTCTCTCTCTCTCTCTCACACACACACACACACACACACACACACACACACAACACGCACATAACAAATCTAAATATAAAAACATCGTATCTAATTGCACACCGTTGGAAATCCCTCAGTATGCATAGAACGTTTCTTCCTCAGAGTTCTCAAAGGTCATCAAAAAAAAAAAAAGGAAATCTCAAGTCGAAAGAACCGGTTACGCACAGATTTCTCCTAATGACTCGAGGCAGCAAACTGCTGTGAAAATATGTTGCTATTTGCACATCATACATTTCGAATGAAACGCGATAAGTGTTTCATTTTCCCCGTGGACTCATAGGAATATCTTGATCACGCGCAAAATTGTGATCCTTTCCAATATATATATATACATATATATATATATATATATATATATATATATATATATATATATATATATATATATATATATATATATGAATGGGGAATGAGAGCCAATATTCATAGAATGACGTGACAGAAAAGAAGGCCAACAAGTCATATAGTTATTCATGGCAGTCTGCATCTTTATATCAGGGTTATATTCTGGACACAATATGGAACTACTTATATTCTCCAGACATCAATATACTTTTCAGTCTAAATTTTCAGTGGATTTCAGTAATGATCCACCCAAGAACAGCCAGCGAACTCTCATTAAACAGACCGAGATAAGCTTATCAAAGAGCTCCTTCAGCAAGGACTGTAGACAGAAATATTAACGCAACAAATCAATGAACTTCACATAGTATTTTTCAACACTGTCGTTACTCACGCCATGTAGCTTTTCCAAATATCTTCAAACTTATTTTCTAAGTCTTATGAAACTCTACATCTGGTTACCATTCCTCGAGCGCTTAGGTGATAGGGAAACCCGATTCACAGGATCGAAGACCCTTCTGTGATGGGATGAGCTGTCACTCACGATGGACATTGGATTCCGTATAGGTACACGCCGGATGGTCCTCGGCAATTAATCGGAAGTGCCATTCGTGTCAGTTCATCAACCGGGTGACGACGGTCTTTCAACCATTGATTGAGAGGTTGTGACGAAGGTCTCCTTGATTCCCAGAGGCTAAAGGCGAGAACGAATGTAATCCAATCCTCCTAATGTCCGTCTTAACACTCTTTCCTGAAGCAAAGGTGCTTTCCGAGCCGCTTTCTTCTTATAATGTAGCAAAAGTCCTTCTATGCTGTGTTGTGTCACAAGCCGCGTCTTCCAGCGGTACATCAGGTAAATAACCACGTCTCCTGGTCGCTCTAACATAATGGATCTGTTTTTCACCTCCGATCCTTTGCGCTGCAACTACCATACACAGTCTCGTCCCCAGTTGGGTCACCTGACCACAATTGTGTCAACGTAGGTTCATCAACCGCACTTCCTCCTCATTCAACAGTCCCTTCTAAAAGCAAATGTTGGAACCTTAAAAGCTCCGACTGGACTTAACTTGTGATTAACACTTTCATTTAGTAATGCCTCTGTGTCTACTGAGCGAGCAGGAAAGGTTATGACTGTTGAGCTGGAACGCATGTATTCCCTCATCTTCCAAGACTTCCTCGTCTTCCATTTCCTCGTTCAACCAATCCTGTTTTGGTGTCGTTCAGGAGAGGGACCTGGTGCACTCGACCTCGAAAAACTCTCCATGCTCCAAACTCTAATCAGCTTTTACCTCTTCCTAAAATTACTGAAAATATGTTATTCAAGACGCGAACTGGTCCTTTATCCAAAGAATGTGCGATATCCTCTCCCTTTCATCCACTGACAGGTCTTCCTAGTCTTAGCCAAAACACCTTTGCCAAATTCTGTCGTGCTGCCTTTCATTCGTTCCTTCTTTCACACGATTCCATGCCCGACTCTCCCACTGACAAAACAACTCTGGTTTTCTTTCCTCCTCCAACTCCTCATACGATGCCCCTCCTCCTATAATGTCTTTTCGTACAGTCTGAAAAAAAGAAAATCCCTCTGGACAATCGAGATGTATTTACCAGATGACATCCTCCTCATGTTCAGAAGAAATATACTTTTGAACCTTTGTTTGCTCGTCCCCTTGTTTGCTCGTCTATTCCGCTGCTGTTTTAAAAAAGCACAACTTTTCTTGCTCCCTTGGGAACACAGGCACTGGTTCAACATATCCTTCAAGGGTGATCGTTCTGACCCTTCCAGATAACGATTTGTTAATCTGAATTCTATGTTTCAAAGTCTTTGAATCCATCCTCGTCTCTCATTTCTTTAAACATCCTTCAATTTCATAGTCGCTTATCTGTTTATCATTATGGCTTTCGCGAGACAAGTGAAGGACTTGCTGTTAACATATGAATAACTACTAAGAAGTTAGTAATCCATGCAGTTAGTCAACGTAAGTTTCGCAATATATGTACCACACAACTTCCAACTGTGTAACTCGGTGCAAATGATCACGTAAGGGAAGCAGTGTGACATTAACCAAGGGAATGCAGTTGTAAATAGGAGACACCACCACACCCCTCCATCCCTAGACGAGGACAACAAGTATCCAGAGAGCCTTTCATCCAGTAATGGAACCTTGTGTTTACGAAGGGCGTAACGCTGTGCCCCTGGGGTGGACGAAGATCGTATATAGTAAGCAACGTCTTATATCCGACAGTGACAGGCCACCACTGTGGTCTCGATGTAGCTCATTCCCGCGAGGCAACCTAGCCCTGACAAGGAGCGGTGATATACTTGACACCAGGACACTACGTCCAGTCTGTCCAACGAATGGCTCCCATGAGAAAGAACCTCCGGGGCGAGGCGCGCGGAAGAAAATTAGGTCAAGTTTAACGGGGCGAGAGCATAATATTCCAGAGATGTATTGTTAAGAGGTCGGTTCGTCTGGAGGGACCGTAAGACACAATGCAACTAAAAGTCCCGAGGTGTCCAGACAGAAGCAGGAGATATAGGAGGGTCATCAAGACCCCTTGCGTGCGTGATCGACCTGATGGGCGGTAATGACTTGGAGATTTTTATGTCACAACGTCACACGAGACTGTTGTGAGGTTACTGAAGGTCATATCCTCATTTCTTTTTTTAACCTCAATTTTTTTTTTCTTTTTCAGAATGATGAAAAATTGTAGATTGTCTCACCACTTTTGGTTATTTACGAACATCGTCATTCGAACGCATGTTCATAAGTTTTTGTCTGAGTGAGGTTTTTTTTTTTTTCTGTGTGAATATATCAGCGTGATCCAATTTGCGTGGACATGTTTGAGTTGCAGAATATTTCATGAGATATTCCTCCACGTGCATGTTGTCTGAGGTGGTCTAATATACCCATTTGACGGGTGTCGCACATCAACGACCAGGGCCCTCATCGCACATGGCACACCAACAGCTCTCATGACAGATTCAAGTCATCGCTGGGACTTCCTCAGTGTCGCGGACTTGGTTAACATGACCGTCTGACCTTTGAAGCCACCAGCGTCCCGCGACTACTATACAAAATGGAGGGCAACCCAGGTTCAGAGTTCAGCTACTCTTTAAAGATGTCATCCGGATGACCGATATCTTAACCCCTTTTGTAAATGGCAAAATGACCAAGTGAATTACATCAGCATGGCCGTTTAATTCGATTATGGATGTGTTGGTAGGAAGGCAAATGCAAGGGCCTTGAAGTCTCCTGGGAGTAGAATCATTTGTTGTTTGCTGATGACACTGTGGTGGTGGCAGGCGAGAAACTGCAGAAGCTAGTGTCTGAGTTTGGAAATGTGTGTGACAGGAGAAACTTCACAGTAAATATGAATGATAGCAAGGTTACTAAGGTTATCAGTTAAGAGTGGCAGGTGAGTTGGAGAGTGTGTTTTGATAGATAAAGCTTGCCAGGAGTGGGAGTGTTTAGATACCTGAAAGTGGATATGGCAGCGAATTCAACTAAGGGGACTGAAATAATCCATAGGGTTGGGTGAGGAGGCAAACATTCTGGGTGCGTTAAAGATTGTGTGGAAAGAGAGGCCCTTGTCTTGAAGGGCAAAAATGTGTATGATTGATGGTATAGTAGTCCCATCGGTACCGTGTGGATACATGGTGTAAGCCTTAAACAAATTGTAAAGAGAAGGGTAAATGTGCCGAAAATGAAATGTTTGAGGACAGGTGGTAAGAGGATTAATCGCATAAGAACTGATGGGGTAGGAGAGAGGTGTGGGAGTAATAGTAATATGTATTAGAAAGCAGAAGAGGGTTTGGTGATAAGGTATGGATATATGCGGAGGCAAAGGATGAGTAAGAGGAGGAAGACTGAGGAGTAGAAATGACAAGATTAGGGTGAGGAACGAGGAAAATGGGGACACTTGGGAGGAATTGTAAGGATGGGAAGATACCTTAAGGACTCGGAGCCAGAAAATTCAGGAGAGTCCGGGGGAGCGTAAGACAAAGCGAACTGGAATCATATGATATACATGGGGCGACGTGCTGTCTTTGGGGCTAACCAGGGACATGTAAAGCGGTCTAGGGAAACCAAGGAAAGGTTTCTGAGGCCTGGTTCTGGATAGGGGTTTCTGAGGCCTGGTTCTGGATAGGGGACTCTGGTACCGGCGTATCATAACTGACAGACAGTTAGAGAGTGGATGTGAGCGAAGGAGGCCATTTCTGTGACGACCTCGTCAACGCGGGAAAAGGTCAACATACATATATCATGTATCATCTAGCTAATACCAGTGATGACCTGTACAACCTAGAAAATGTAAGACAGGTGAATTCTACTGGAATATCAATTTCCTGATGGCTTTCACGATTTTCAAGAAGTCACAATATGATCGATCATTTTCGGTACCTCTTCGTTGCATCTGAGGTCTACTTCGCAATGAACGTCAACGCATCGTCTTCCTCTCGGGCGATACCATATGCACCAAAACTCTCTCTCTCTCTCTCTCTCTCTCTCTCTCTCTCTCTCTCTCTCTCTCTCTCTCTCTCTCTCTCTCTCCCAGCGGCTTAAGAATACCCACACACCTCGTGTTCCAAGCTAAACCATTAAATGGTATCCCATTATGATATTCGTTTCCCTTCGCATTAAATCCTGCTGCTCGAGCAGAGAGGCTTTTGGCTGGTTTCGCTGTCTGGGTTTTCCTTCCCCCTTGAATGTGAAGGTTCACTGGCTTGAGCTTCGTGTATATTTTACAATGTCCCGTGGGCGAACCACTTATTAATTTGCAAATACAGGGACGTTGCTGTTGGCCAATCACACTGACATCAAGGATCTGCTCCACAAGTCGAGTTTATATTCAGTTGTCTATCAAGGTTAAGTTCTAGGGTATATATATATATATATATATATATATATATATATATATATATCATACTTTGTCGCTGTCTCCCGCGTTAGCGAGGTAGCGCAAGGAAACAGACGAAAGAATGGCCCAACCCACCCACATACACACACGCACATATACATGCCTATACAATGTAATGTTTACATGCATATACATACACAGACAAATACATATATACACATGTACATATTCATAATTGCTGCCTTCATACATTCTCGTCGCCACCCCGCCACACATGAAATGGCACCCCCTCTACATATATATATATATATATATATATATATATATATATATATATATATATATATATATATATATATATATATACATATATATAATCTCGGTCTCCTGGGCCATACAGACACAAGACCCAGCTCAAACCACTGGTGTGTTGTCAGGGATGATGGTGAAGACAGCAGTGTTGTTATATGTGACAGCGTCGGTAATGAGGGTGTGGTAGGTATGTTACATGATGACACTGTTCATCATGTTAATGTTAACAGCGACAGCATACAATGAGGGCCTGGTAGATATATGTTATAGGATGACACTGTTCATCAAGTTAATGATAACAGATACCGCATGTAATGATTATAGCGACATGTTTAGCCATATCACTTCCCTCTGTTTAGGATAAGAAAAGAGTACCTTAAGTCTTGTCCACTCACTCAGTTCTTGGGGGAACGGAGAGGACTGAAGTAATCCTCCTCATACATAACACTTTAATGGGAAAACTTTCTTGGTTTACGCAGCAGGCAATCACTGCAGTAAGTTAGGAGACGCCATAAAACAACTCCAACTCTGTACACAAACTTCGAACCACTGTGGGAAATATGAAACAGAAGTAATGTTATCCTTAATCTAGCGAGAGAGAGAGACGGATGAGAGGCTTCCACCCCTCGCCAGAATAATATACTAACTGACGAAGGATTCCATGAGACCTAAGGTTCATGGTGCCAGTAAACATGAGAGCAATGGAGGCCATTAGCTCAAATGGTTCGGAGTTTGGCTGGCCTGATGTGGGTCATACGTTCAGCCAGCTCCTCTGTGACAGTCTCGCTTTCTTCTTCTTCGGTGAGTTTTTGACTCAAAAAAGTTTTTTCATTACTGTAGCTTACTTGAAGATGGGGAGGATTTGTACAGTTCTAATCGCTTAAAGTTCCTAGTTAACCTTCACGTCATCCCGCTGCTCGTGGTTAACACTCGTCATGATCATTACGCCTCCTCAACGTCATCTGCTGGAGAGTGCTAAGAGCTAGGACAACGGAGGAGTAGGAGGTGAGTGACGTCGACCAATAACCAAACATTTGGAAGGCGTCGAGACGATCAGCCTAGCACGATCTGGCCTGCAACAGACACGTCCTCACGTGAAGAAACATGATTAATATTTCAGCGTTGTCCTATAAACTTTAGTGAGTGAGGTCTGAAAATAAGACCTGGTCCGTGCATCCTCTTCCACTTTTGAAGCCACAGTCAACAATCCTTTGGAATGCTAACTCCATCTATTTTCCTTCTATGCCTGTTACCACTTCCCCATATGCTCCACTCACTGTCGTTTTCATCTTCTTATCTCTTTCTCCCCCTCTGGCTTAGTCCAATGGCTGCGCGTCGCCTCCTGTATACCACAATGATTCGTGCACGCCTTACACCCTCCTGCATGTTCAGGCTCCAGATATTCAAAACAGTATTCACTCCATCCTTCCATCTGCGATTTGGTCTCCTTCTTTTCCATGTCCGCTCCACTCCTGACACATGCATCTTATTTGTCCTTTTCCCCATTTATCCAACCATTTGAGCACACCCTCTTCAGCTCCCTCGATCATCACGTTCCTCCT
>NC_092292.1:9913995-10051495 GCF_036320965.1 Panulirus ornatus | reverse complement strand
GAAGAAGTATTGGATGATAAAGACTGAAGCAAGTATCAGGAGAAGGCAACAATTTCAACAGATTAAACAAACCAGCGTGACCCGATCTTGCAATGAGACAAAACGTTAAACAACGAATAAGTAAGAGAAAAAATGGGCGATGGTGTTTTTAAGATTTTCATGCCGATAAAGAATTGCAAAAATGTCTTTTAATCAAACGAACACTGCACACGTACCTCCTGCGTGTGGAACACGGCGACTGAAAGTGGCGAGAGCCTTAACTGTGTATCTGTTTCAACCCTGTGACTCCCTCAGCCCCACACACCTGTCTTAACACCCGTGGTCATCTCGTTCCAACACCTGCCTGCCTCACCTATACTTCAATATCATTACTACAACTGTCTCATCACACACACACACACACACACACACACACACACACACACCTGCTTCTGTTCTTGTATTCCACACCCTCACACCTCCCTCAACAACCTAGAGCCGCTTCAACCCTACAGACAAGTACGTGAGTACCTTTCCATCACAGACTCCCTCATCCCATATACACACCTCCCTCACTCACCACCGCCAGACCTCCGGCAGCTTCCTCATCCCAAGCACTTGCATCGCTACCCTTAAGTTACTCATCAAATCACCAGTTCCTTCAGTCTTTTACCACATTCTCCTTTCTCAGACTTACCTCCGCATTCAGCCTTTTCTTCCCTCGAGTTTTTAACTTCCCTGAAGAACCCCCTCCCTCACTTTTTTTCCAGCTTAACTTTCCACCCACTAAAACCGTCTGCCGGCATATTATGGAGTTAATTTCAAGTGTCTTAAGTCCTCTGAAGAAGTGTGAGTGAGATGGCCCTTGGGTCCAGCCGTTCGTTGACCTGCTTTTGCCTGCAGGTGGCGCGAAATGCCTGCCTCCCTCACGCTTCCCCAAGCCCCTTGATAAGAGGCAAGTGTGCTTCACAATGATTATTTTGAGACATTATTTTCCTTAATGGAGAAGAGAGGGATGATAGTGAGATTCCTAAGAATATTAAGCTCAGCTCTCTCTCTCTCTCTCTCTCTCTCTCTCTCTCTCTTGGCTGGTAGCAGGCGAGCCATCGACCAGTTTACCCACCACCGCCAGGGTATCTAAAGGGTCAGCGACAGCCGCTCAGCGAGGCCCTTCTGGGCCCAGATTGCTTTCTTCTTTTCTTTCCTGCCTCACCCACACAAGGGATGGTGGTGCCTTTCAGCCTCCACACACACACACACACACACACACACACACACACACACACACACACACACCTTCTCCCTCCCTCCATCTCCCGCACAGCACTCGACGACGCGTCACTCACACGGCTCTTCCTTCATTCTGGACTACGCGCGAGCCTTACCTGAAGACAAGAATCTCGTCGTAGACACTTGGACTGAGGTAGAGTTAGTCGTCTCTCTCTCTCTCTCTCTCTCTCTCTCTCTCTCTCTCTCTCTCTCTCTCTCTCTCTCTCCCTCCATCGTGTTGAAGGCACCATTACCATTCTCTCTCTCTCTCTCTCTCTCTCTCTCTCTCTCTCTCTCTCTCTCTCTCTCTCTCTCCCTCTCCATCGTGTTGAAGGCACCATTACCATTCTCTCTCTCTCTCTCTCTCTCTCTCTCTCTCTCTCTCTCTCTCTCTCTCTCTCTCTCTCTCTCCATCGTGTTGAAGGCACCATTACCATTCTCTCTCTCTCTCTCTCTCTCTCTCTCTCTCTCTCTCTCTCTCTCTCTCTCTCTCTCTCTCTCTCTCTCTCTCTCCATCGTGTTGAAGGCACCATTACCATTCTCTCTCTCTCTCTCTCTCTCTCTCTCTCTCTCTCTCTCTCTCTCTCTCTCTCTCTCTCTCCATCGTGTTGAAGGCACCATTACCATTCTCTCTCTCTCTCTCTCTCTCTCTCTCTCTCTCTCTCTCTCTCTCTCTCTCTCTCTCTCCCTCCATCGTGCTGGAGGCACCATTACCACCATCTTCGCTACGTGCAGGAGTATACTGGAAATAAAGACATTCGCCCGTGCATAATTCAGTCCAAACACTTCAGTTCGTCACCTTATTTCCCCAGGATTAGAATATTAGAGAGAGTCAACAGCAGCAGAGCTCAAACAATGGAAAAATTCCTGTCTGTTGGTTTAGTCATTATGCAGCTGAGCGGTTCCTGTCTGCCTAGGGGTCGCTGTTCAGACAGGAGGTGATTCGTTCAGACGGAAGATAAAGACGGCTTACCACTCTCAGAGGCCAAACATAAGGTGAGGTTCTCAAGGTACAGGTAGGGAGGGAAGAGGAGGGTCTCTGGTGGTGTGGCAGGACACGAGAAAAGGGAATGATAGAAGAAGAACAAAAAAAATGTACCAACACCACTCTCCTCGCATACAGGGAGAAATGGTGCGTAGAAGAAGAAGTTGAGGGGAAAACTGAGAAATGAAGACGGCTGAGAGACAAATACATAGACTGATGAATAGATAGGAACATAGGCAGATAGACAGATACATAGACAGAAAGATAGAAAGACAGGTAGAAAGACAGAGAGAGAAAGATAGACAGATAGACAGATAAATAGACAGATAGATATGTGGATAGGTAGAATGATAAATAGACATATAGAGCACTTATTGTACCTTCATACCTATGAGTACATAGGGCAACATTTATGCCCAATTGGAAGGCAGAGAGAGAGAGAGAGAGAGAGAGAGAGAGAGAGAGAGAGAGAGAGAGAGAGAGAGAGAGAGAGAAATATATAACATAGAAAATACAGATAACAGATGGCCTCTTAGCCTACAGTAAGACTACCACAGCTAAAGTTAGGGAAAAGCAAAGTACAGAGGTACTCTCCCTACCTTCCACTCTCTCCAGCAACAGCTGCCCGCACAGAAGAGAATGGAGGAAGGAAAAACCAAGGCACAGGTGAAGTAAGTGAGCATTCTGGTAAATAAGGGAAAGGATGAAGTGGAAAACTTAACCTAAGCTCTTTCAGTATGCGGTGCTACACTGCAGTAGTACACGACACGCTGACAATGGTTTCAGTCTGCTGGATCCAAAGGTAAATATATCAATATGTTAATAGATGGTAAGATGGAGTGAAAAAGACTTTGAGCGATAGGGGGCTTGAGCATGCAGGAAGGTGAAAGGCGTGAGCGGGATAGAGTGAATTGGAACTATGTGGTATATAGGGGTCTACGAGCTACCATTGGACTGAACCAGGGCACGTGAAGCATCCGGGGTAAACCATGGAAAGTTCTGTGGGGCCTGGATGTGGATAGGGAGCTGTGGTATCGGTGCATTACGCATGACAGCTAGAGAATGAATGTGAGCGGATGTGGCCCCCCTCTTCGTGTGTTCCTGGCGCTACCTCGCTAATGCAGGAAACGGCAATCAAATATAAAAGAAACATTAAGGTGTATATCCATTCTTCTCGTTTACTAAATACCTGAACTGATGAAATATTCATCTCAATGATATTTGAAGGTATTCATAGTCTTTGCGTAAACAACGACTGACAGTGATTTCTCCTGGTGTTCGACGGATAAATTGTCACAAATAAACTTTTCCCCATCGTGAGTATTACACTTTTTAGCCTTAGATCTCACACCAAGGCATATTCCCCTTCCTGGTCCAGCTTGCTCTCCTTTCTTTTTGCCTCAACCACACATGGGCTGCTGGTAGTCAGTCCTCACACACACACACACACACACACACACACACACACACACTATCTCCTGCACAGCACTCAACAACACGTAACTCTTCTTGCCATGTGGTTTAGGAAGGTCTCTTGACGATATATGTTTCCTTTACTTTGTCTTATTTCATCTTTTACTTTACCTCTTTTGTCTTCTAAAAGCTTCTCTTTTCTTAAACTTTTCTTCTTTCGTACGATGAGTTAGGGCTTCATCCAGGCTGGTTTGTAGTTTACCCCAGTTCTTTTCAGCTTTCTGTCTATGATTAGTCTTCCTATCTATTTCACTGTATGAACATCAAGGAGAGTTACGCAGTATTAAAAAAATTAACCTTTCACTATGATAAGTCTTCACATTTTCTAACTGCATGAACATCAAGGAGAGTCGTGCAACTACTGTTGCTAATTAAGCGCCTCGTTTTGGCAAGTCAGTTTTTTTCTGTAATCGCTAACATCAAATCTTGTATCTGTTTCTAGCCTAATGATGTTATGGTCAATATTTATCAGGGCCTCACCATCCTCACGGGAGTTGATCGAGTCACCGTCAGCGGTTCGAACTGTATCATGAGTGTTGTGTCCTCTAGCTGGTGTATCAACTATGATCATCTGGTTTACAAAAGTGTCTGCAATGAAGTCCATTGGGTTTTTTTCCCCTTTGATCACATGGTAGTATGATTTTTACATTATAAGACATTTATTCACCTACTATTATTAAATTCTTGTTTTTTTTACAATTAATACCATTCAGATGTACTTAATTGGCTCATGTTTTTTTTTTTTTCTGCTTTGCAGGTTTATGTATGACACCAAAGCTTGGCTTATCCTTATTTGTGTTCATTATATCAATGTTTAGAGAAATCGTAGGGATCCGCATCTGTCTTGTCTAAATGAAATGAACCTAGGCAATGGCTGCCATCAGTCAAGACACTCCCTGCTCTCTGCAACGGGATTTAGGTGAAAAGTTTATATCTAGGCCTTCTTAATTCAACGAGTAAATGTCTGTATTTTGTATCTGTTCACGTGGCTGAAGGCGCAACGGTAATTGTTTTTCAGATGAGAGCATGTGGGGTAAGTCTACGTACTGCATCTAAGCATTAGTGTACATCAAGCTAATTTTTGCCTTGTGATTAACGAGGGCTTCGGCAATCAATCGTCTGCTCCCAATTAAGAGATTTAAATCATTAGCGGCACGCGCGTGCGTCATGGAGTCATGAATCTTATCTACCAGGGCGCCCGTTCAGTGACCTCTGGTTCACCCACTCTGCCTCCGTCAGACGAAGTTATGTTACCTAACCACTTAGCCTAAATGTGGAGGGGCGGGAAATGCTCTCCATTTGCACCGGGTCAGCGACTGGTGTCTGACCTGGTGCTCTGCCCCTTCACCTGAACCCATTACTAACCTGATTCTCTACATCAGATTTTCTCCTAGACATGGTTCCTAGCTACTCCGCTGCTGTCTCTACCTAACACGGGTCTAATATTCTCGTCTAAGACTCTGCCCAGGGAGTCTTTTCCTCATTCTGTTCCGATGGAGGCCGCCTCTTATCACACAGTCTTCTGTCACTACTAGGATGATCTCATAGATCGATATAAGAACCTCCTCCTTCCTTAACTCGACCAGAATTTTCTACTATGATGGTGTCATAGATTGATATTAAAAGCACTTCCTTCCTTGACTCGACCAGAATTTTGGTCTCATAGATCGATATCAAAAGCACCTCCTTCTTTTCTCGACCAGAATTTTCTACTATGATGGTCTCATAGATCGATATTAAAAGCACTTCCTTCCTTAACCCGACTAGAATTTTCTACTATGATGGTCTCATAGATCGATATTAAAACCATTTCCTTCCTTGACCAGAATTTTCTACTATAAAGTTCTCATAGATCGATATTAAAAGCAATTCCTTCCTTAACTCGACCAGAATGCTCTTCAGGGTTCATGAATACGTGGTATCTGGACAATAATCCACTTACATCCAGCTTCCCACGGCTTTTCGTGAGCTTATAAATAACAGCCCTATACCTGTCTATGATTTCCTCTCATCTGCCTCTGATAGCATTACTGATTCCCAACGATAAAATATCTATCGATTCCCTGACGGTGTTCAAGATGATGTCATGAAACTTCCGTGAAATATCATCTATCTTGACCCCTAAGAAAGTAGAAACCTTCTACTCATCTATCTTGACCCTAGGAAAGTAGAAACCTTCTACTCATCTATCTTGACCCTAGGAAAGTAGAAACCTTCTACTCATCTATCTTGACCCTAGGAAAGTAGAAACCTTCTACTCATCTATCTTGACCCTAGGAAAGTAGAAACCTTCTACTTTTAGTTCCACCACTGCAGACTTCCTAGTCTTAAAGTCTTATTAGAGAATCTCCTGTACTTCGCCCATGAGTACAACGAGCGAGCGAGCGAGCGAGAGAGAGAGAGAGAGAGAGAGATTAATGTTCACGTCGACAGTGTAAAATCGCTGTTTGAATGGGCTGCATTCATGATTAATTACCTCGAGATGAATTACACCCGAAGCTTTCCAAGTGGCATTAAATATCCATTGGTTATCACCAACTTCCATCTTAACACACACACACGTCTTTATAACAGGTACGACGTGGAAAAAAAAGATTCAGTACGCGGAGAAAGTGTGGGCATCCTGGAGAGCAAGAAAATACCTCAGTATAGGCTAAACAAGAACTTGATATGGGCTATATCATTCTCTCCTCCACACACTAGAGACAGAGGAGAGGTACAGAGGCTGGTAATCTAATAAGCACATACATGAACGAAGGAAAAGTTTTTGAGAAGCGTGTCCTGGGAGATGTAGCTCAAGGGTTAGCCTTACAGTGATTTAGTGGGCAAAACTGACCTTAGAGCTCCAGGACCAGGTCGTGGGGAAGAGAGAGCTGAGCTTGCAAAGGCTCTGGTCAGCATTCTTAGAGCCCAGTCATGCTTCATATACAGATATGGTGGCGTAGTGGTGTGTGCTTGTTGGAACAGATCGGATCCCAGGTATGGTCATGGGTATGGCAAAGCAATGAATGCACGTGAGTGCGTGATTGAGGCTGTGCCTATATACGTTACCCTACGTATTTGCGTTTTTGTGTACATGTATGTATGTGCGAGTATAGAAGTGCCACTATGTGTATGTTTGTGTCTGCGCGTTTTGGGTGAATAATTTCCTATCTGTGTGTGTTCGTGTTTGTGCCTTTTTTTTTTTTTTTTTTTTTGTGTGTGTGTGTGTGTGTGTGTGTGTGTGAGAGAGAGAGCGAGAGAGAGAGAGAGAGAGAGAGAGAGAGAGAGAGAGAGAGAGAGAGAGAGAGAGAGAGACAGAGACAGAGAGAGAGAGAGAGACTGATCGAGTACTCTATTCTCTGAATTTTCTGTTTAAGACCGTCTACAAGGAAAGGTAGAACAGAGAAAAATAAGATAAACGAAAGAAAAGTAATTAAGAAATCTGGTCTGTACGGAGAGACGAAACACACACACACACACACATACACACACACACACACACACACACACACACACACACACACGTGAATATCGTCGTAAATGAATTACGAGATAAACGGTATAGGAGAAGCAAGGATATAAAAGCTAGGACAGGACTGAGCGACAGGTGAATGGAGGCAAGTGACGAGATTGGAACGCTGTTGAGTGCATACTGGGATTAAAACGAGAGGGTCTTTTCCCGGGGTGGGGGGGGGGGACCGGACGACGCCATTCAGAGAAGCCGAACGGAGGGAATGAAGAGGTGATGGAAAAAGATGAATGAGGTGAATGAAACCACTCTATCAGGGGAGAGGGATTTTTATAACAGGCAAATACTGTGAAGATCCTCTGGATATTGAGAGACGCGGGGAGCTCGCGCAGGTCCTGGTGTCTGAGGGGGTCAGTCACAGCTGGGAATAGTAAAAGGACTATGTGGCAGGAGGTGGGGATGGGAGAGGGTTCTGTGGTAGGAGGTAGGGGATAGGAGAGGGTTCTGTGGTAGGAGGTAGGGATAGGAGAGGGTTCTGTGGCAGGAGGTGAGGATAGCAGAGGGTTCTGTGGTAGAAGGTGGGGCTAGGAGAGGGTTCTGTGGGAGGAGGTGGGGATGGGAGAGGGTTCTGTGGTAGGAGGTGGGGCTAAGAGAGGGTTATATGGTAGGAGATGGGGCTCGGAGAGGGTTCTGTGGAAAAAGATGGGGATAGAAGAGGGTTCTGTGGTAGGAGGTGGGGATAGAAGAGGGTTCTGTGGTGAGAGGTAGGGATAGAAGAGGGTTCTGTGGTAGGAGGTAGGGATAGGAGAGGGTTCTGTGGTAGGAGGTAGGGATAGAAGAGGGTTCTGTGGTAGGAGGTAGGGATAGAAGAGGGTTCTGTGGTAGGAGGGAGGGATAGGAGAGGTCTCTGCGGTAGGAGGTGGGGATGGGAGAGGGTTCTATGGCAGGTGAGGATAGCAGAGGGTTCTGTGGTAGGAGGTAGGGATAGGAGAGGGTTCTGTGGTAGGAGGTAGGGATAGGAGAGGGTTCTGTGGTAGGAGGTGGGGATAGCAGAGGGTTCTGTGGTAGGAAATGAAAGTACGAGAGGTCTCTGTGGCAAGAACTTTCCACAGCAGAACAGGTAAGGAAAGGTGGAACTATTCTCATGATTTCTTATCAGTCAGTAACTATTCAACACGTTAATACACCATGAGCCACACATTCCTGTTCTTACTTATGCATGAATATATGCAACACATGTGCACAAAACCTAAGTAACACACATATACACACTCACACACACACAAACACACACACACACACACACATACACACACACACACCATTTTCGAAGTCTTAAAGACCAATGTGGGTCATGTACACCACGACACTCTCCTCCTCTGTAAGCGAGGGAGAATCCCAGGCCTGTCTACACCTTCAACTTCATTATCTCTCTACTATTCCGAGGCAGGTGGTGACGGCTCTCGGGTGTGTGCGATCCTGCTGCAGAGGAGGAGAGGGAGTGTGTGCTGTGGGCAGGAGTTGGCAGTGTATGGACCAAAGTTCAATTTAGCAGAATAATGGAAAACGTGAGGGGTGGTAAGTGGTAATAGCATTTGTGTGGCTTTTATGGGTAAAATGATAAGACATGTGATTGAAATGAAGTGAGAATGGAGAGTAATATATATATATATATATATATATATATATATATATATATATATATATATATATATATATATATATATATATATATATTATCCCTGGGGTTGTGAGGGAGGTGAATGCAAGAGTTTTGGAAAGAGGGGC
The DNA here is from genome assembly GCF_036320965.1 of Panulirus ornatus. Lineage (NCBI taxonomy): Eukaryota > Metazoa > Arthropoda > Malacostraca > Decapoda > Palinuridae > Panulirus > Panulirus ornatus. Next base: position 10,042,550 of record NC_092292.1, on the reverse strand, counting down.
AAGTGTGAAGTCTGTTGGGGATGAGAGAGCTTGGGAAGTGAGTCAGTTGTTGTTCGCTGATGATACAGCGCTGGTGGCTGATTCATGTGAGAAACTACAGAAGCTGGTGACTGAGTTTGGTAAAGTGTGTGAAAGAAGAAAGTTAAGAGTAAATGTGAATAAGAGCAAGGTTATTAGGTACAGTAGGGTTGAGGGTCAAGTCAATTGGGAGGTAAGTTTGAATGGAGAAAAACTGGAGGAAGTGAAGTGTTTTAGATATCTGGGAGTGGATCTGGCAGCGGATGGAACCATGGAAGCGGAAGTGGATCATAGGGTGGGGGAGGGGGCGAAAATTCTGGGGCCTTGAAGAATGTGTGGAAGTCGAGAACATTATCTCGGAAAGCAAAAATGGGTATGTTTGAAGGAATAGTGGTTCCAACAATGTTTTATGGTTGCGAGGCGTGGGCTATGGATAGAGTTGTGCGCAGGAGGATGGATGTGCTGGAAATGAGATGTTTGAGGACAATGTGTGGTGTGAGGTGGTTTGATCGAGTAAGTAACGTAAGGGTAAGAGAGATGTGTGGAAATAAAAAGAGCGTGGTTGAGAGAGCAGAAGAGGGTGTTTTGAAATGGTTTGGGCACATGGAGAGAATGAGTGAGGAAAGATTGACCAAGAGGATATATGTGTCGGAGGTGGAGGGAACGAGGAGAAGAGGGAGACCAAATTGGAGGTGGAAAGATGGAGTGAAAAAGATTTTGTGTGATCGGGGCCTGAACATGCAGGAGGGTGAAAGGAGGGCAAGGAATAGAGTGAATTGGAGCGATGTGGTATACCGGGGTTGACGTGCTGTCAGTGGATTGAATCAAGGCATGTGAAGCGTCTGGGGTAAACCATGGAAAGCTGTGTAGGTATGTATATTTGCGTGTGTGGACGTATGTATATACATGTGTATGGGGGTGGGTTGGGCCATTTCTTTCGTCTGTTTCCTTGCGCTACCTCGCAAACGCGGAAGACAGCGACAAAGCAAAAAAAAGAAAAAAAAAAAAATTATCCTTGGGGATAGGGGAGAAAGAACACTTCCCATGTATTCCCTGCGTGTCTTAGAAGGCGACTAAAAGGGGAGGGAGCGGGGGGCTGGAAATCTTCCCCTCTTGTTTATTTTCCAATTTTCCAAAAGAAGGAACAGAGAAGGGGACCAGGTGAGGATATTCCCTCAGAGGCACAGTCCTCTGTTCTTGGCGCTACCTTGCTAACGCGGGAAATGGCGAATAGTTTGAAAGAAAGAAAAGGAATATATACATATATATATATATATATATATATATATATATATATATATATATATATATATATATATATATATATCTGAGGCTTCCTGCCCCATCTAGTGAGAAAATTCTATGACGAACACAGAATCTGGTTACCTGTAAGTCGTGTCGGTGTAAATGCTCCAAAATTTGGAATGTCTCTTTCGGAGGATGATTGCAGGTGCTGCTGCCTGGCATCTACAGCAAACGCCTACTTGGTGGCGGGTGTGGGGGAAACAGACCACGACCAAGATGAAGATGAGGAACAAAAATATGAGATCTGGTAAAAGTACGGATGCCTGGAGAGCGAGCCTTATCTTCTGCTTTGTATGTGGTAATGAGGAGCACGTAAATCAAGGGGAATTAAAGAGAGGCAATACCAAGTGGGGGAATCTGTGTGTCGATTCCATTTAGATTTGTAAGGTCCAGGATTCTATTTCATATTTCTTTTTTTGATCTTACCACTGTAAGGGGGGGTGGGGGTACTTAGATATTAGTGGCGTGTGATGTATTCTATGGAGGAATAAATATTCACAGGAACACAGGCCAGTGAATATTAATCATTCACCATGGCTCCCATGACGAGGGTTTAGATCCCCTTCACTGTAGTCTGGTCTGGTCTAGTTCTTAATTTCCCCCGAGATTCCAGTGTTAGGTCCTTCATTATCATATTTCCCTTTGACTTAAGGCCGCTGAATAATATGCCATAAATTCAAACATTTCCATATCTTTCTTTTCATCATTTTTTTTTTCTACGATTTTCAGAGCATTCCGTCGATTAATCCCGAGGTATCTTTAACGCGTTGTAGGGAATAATCTTTTTTTCCTCAGCATATAATCCCTAAGACGATATCGATCAACTGTGATTGAGGAGCGCAATTCTCCGACTCATATCACTGGTAATTTGCCGTCCAGCCTGAATAGAGGCGAAGTGACAGAGCAGCATCAAACTTTAATGGACATTTTACGGATAACAAAAAAATTCCTTCGTGATTTTTATCCTGCTGCTTGACATGCATCACATTCTGAACGGCTGTGATCACCAGCGGATCAGAGCGTATATCTCTCAGCCAGCTCGTATGTCTGATGCGGCGGCATCCCTTTCAGAACAAGAGCTGAGAACATTGGAAACCCTACTGCTGTCACGGAGAGCTCTCTCTCTCTCTCTCCCTCTCTCTCTCTCTCTCTCTCTCTCTCTCTCTCTCTCTCTCTCTCTCTCAAATGATCTAAAGACTGAGCAAGCATCAGGTTATTCAGCCATACATCAAGGTCATTACTGTGAACGATGAAAATTATAGGTCCTATGACGACTGATCCCTGGGTCACGGGTGACCATGATGATGAGTCACCGTTCATGACGACTTTCTCCTTCCTACCACAAAGCCAGTGATCCCCAAGACCCTGACTTTGAGTATCAATTTATCGTGAGGGACTTTGTCAAACGCTTTGTGGAAGTCTATAAATAAAAGATCTATTACTTTAGCTTAAATGTGAGTATTGAATTATTTATGCTAAAATTCTAAACGCATGCTGTGTAATACCGATCAGACTGAATTGTTCGAGGTAAGACGTCTGCATATTATTGATGTGAGGCAAATAAGACTGTGATTACCAGGTATTTCATGTTTTTTTTTTTTTTTCAATATAGGGAAATGTTCACCAGTATTCAGTCCTGTGGTACCATTTTAAATTCGAGAGATTTACTTAAAACATAAGTTAGCGGTTTCACAATTTCATGTCTGACGGTTTCAATTATTCGCGGATAGAAACGATCAGGACCTGGACTTTTATTAATCTTCAATTTATTTATTTGTGTTAGTATTTTTTTTTTCTTTTAACTGGGACGGCAAATTCTAGTATCGTAGGTGTACTATTTTTCACTGTCTCAAAATCTATGATGCTGCTTTCTAGTGGAAAACTGAACTGAAAAAAATTGTTGGGATTGTCTTTATGTTTTTATCATCCACAATGGGTTCCCCATCTTCGTTTACTAAAGGTCTTATCCCATTCCTCCCATGTCTCTAGTTGGTATATCTATAAAGAGATCAACACGGATACATGAAGTGGTACATCCCCTTGGTGTAAGCTGCTGCTATGTATTTTAACCAGGTTCTTTGAATGAAACGTTGGGATATTGCTCGAGAAATTCGAGGAAGATGATGAGGAAGAAGGAGAAAGAGAAAGACAAAGAGGAGAAAGAACGAGAAGAAAAAGAATATGAAAAAAAAAGAATGGAGTATTTGGTAAGCTGAATACATTCCGGATTAATGCTGGATACTTTTACAGACTTCCACTTCAGATTTTTGTCTGTGCCACGATATTTGCATTCCTATTCGCGCCGCATCCACGGTGTGTGCCGCCAATCCTTAAGTGTTCGGTCTGGTAGCTCCAAGATGATACATCTGTGACTTTCTATCGCTACGTCTCTCTCTCTCTCTCTCTCTCTCTCTCTCTCTCTCTCTCTCTCTCTCTCTCTCTTGGTTCATCGCTTTCTTTTTCCTTCAGCATAGTTCGACAGCATCTCCCCCTCATCACATCATTTCCCCTTCAGCAGCTTATCTCGCCAGCATCTTCTTTCCTCAACATCTTCTCTTGTCAGCATTCGTCTTCGTCCTCTGTTTTAGTCCCTATCTTCAGTCGCCACTATTTTTTCTCTTCATCCTTTGCTTTGGTCACCAACTTTTATCGTCACCTTCTTCTATTTTCAGTACCATCTGTTATCACCTTCTCTCGCCAATATCACCTATTGTCTCCTTCTTTCTTTGGCATTATCTATTGTCACCTTTCATCAGCAGCTTTTTCTATCACCTTATCATTCTCCCATCAGCATGACTTCCCGTCACCTTCTTCTTTCGTCAGCATCACTTACTGACACCTTTTTTTTATTCGTCAGCATCATTTATTGCCACCTCTCTCTCTCTCTCTCTCTCTCTCTCTCTCTCTCTCTCTCTCTCTCTCTCTCTCTCAGCATCATTTACTGTCACCTTCCTTATTCATCAGCATCATTTACAGTCATTTTCTTCTCTCGTCATTACCATTTACCGTCACCTTCTCCTCTTGTCAGCATCATCTATTGTAATCGTCATCTATTTCAGCATCATCTATTGTAACATTCTTCTATCTTCAGCATCATCTATTGTAACCGTCTTCTATCTTCAGCACTTTCTACTGAAATCGTCTTCTATCTTCAGCATCATCTATTGTAACATTCTTCTATCTTCAGCATCATCTATTGTAACCTTCCTCTATCTTTAGCATCACCTATTGTAACCTTCTTCTATCTTTAGCATCATCTATTGTAATCGTCTTCTATCTTCAGCATCATCTATTGTTACCGCCTTTTATCTTCGGAATCATCTTTTGTGACTGTCTTCTATCTTCAGCATCATCTATCGTAACCTTTTTCTATCTTTAACATCATCTAACGTAACCTTCTTCTATCTTCAGCATCATTTATTGTAACCTTCTCCTCCCGTCCTCATTATCTATCGTAACCTTCTCCTTCCGTCATCATCATCTATTGTCCGCATTTCTCTTCAGCATCATCTCTCGTGATCCTCTTCCATAGCCAGGATCTTCTCACCATCTCAACTCACCGTCTCGCTTACACATCCCTTCATCTTGCCTAGATTTACTTCCTTTATCTATGCTCATTGTTCCCCTGTCTCTCCCTCTCTATGCTGCCTCGACATTCCATTCTTTTTCCTTCATTCGTATCGTTATCTTTTGGCCCTTCATTTTATTTCCATCAAATTGTCTCGTATGACACCACTCTCGTATGATACAATAAATTGTTTGCATCAGAAGTGAATATTCGAACACTTGAATTTCGCAGGTCATATTGCTGTTCCATACCCTGCCTCACTTCCATACGTCAGTGTGAAATATGTCAGTCCATTTACACTCTTATCACACTTCCACACTCCCATATTCATCGCTTTTATTACTCTCCTCACCACCCCCTAGCCATTTCCCACCCCTTTCAGCTCTCTCTCATCTGTTCCGCCCTCTGACCCTTCATCACAATTTAATGTTCTGCCTAATGATTAATAATGTAGGCTCCATTCACATCCCATACCAGTAACCACATGTGGCAGGCGGAGGTTCCCTCTTAAAAGGTACCACCTCGCTGTTGTCTGACTCAACCACCCACCTGCCTGTCTGACTGCTTTAATGCATGACTGTCTGTCTGTCCTTCCTCAAAGCTGTGGCCTCCTCAGCTCGGGACGGAGGGACGCCCTTGCGGTGGCTTTGTCACGCTCCTGGTGCAGGAACCACGCCAGACTCGTTCACATACAGGAATACATCATCTTTGTGTTTTTTTCTGTCTCCTACCGAGATTATCCTATTCATCTCTTCTGGTAATGAGAAGCCAAGCACTTACTGTCTTATGGTGATGGCTATTAGTTCACAAAAGCTTTATGTCTTCTAAAGTCAGGTTTAGCCTACAGTCGGCTACTTATTTGTACACTGGTCCACCGTCAACCCAGCTGTTCGTCCACCCTTAGAGGTTGCTCGATAAAATGGGTTCCTGGATGAGGATAGGGTGCACGTGCATATATATATATATATATACATATATATATATATATATATATATATATTTTTTTTTTTTTTTCTATACTTTGTCGCTGTCTCCCGCGTTTGCGGGATAGGGGATTAAGAATACTTCCCACGTATTCCCTGCGTGTCGTAGAAGGCGACTAAAAGGGGAGGGAGCGGGGGGCTGGAAATCCTCCCCTCTCGTTTTTTTTTTTTTAATTTTCCAAAAGAAGGAACAGAGGGGGCCAGGTGAGGATATTCCAAAAAAGGCCCAGTCCTCTGTTCTTAACGCTACCTCGCCAACGCGGGAAATGGCAAATAGTTTAAAAGAAAAGAATATATATATATATATATATATATATATATATATATATATATATATATATATATATATATATATATCAATGATAAATCGAATGAACCCACAGGAAACAGAAAACAAAGACGCCAAGCTTCCGTCTGTTTCCTAAGATATCTTCAGGGCAACTAGTTGTACATCATCAAGGTTGGGTTATATACAAAGGCAAGCTGTGACCTACATTATCGAGGGTAAGTGACCTGAGTTTAACCCTCAATGGGCGTGAGAGAAGGGTTACACTCGGTCACCACCTGACTCCACCAAATGATATTGTGGTCAGGTCAGCGACGATCGAGTACAACCCTTCGCCTCTCCCGCCCATTAAGAAACGATCAAAATAGACAAACTATACGAGAAATGGCGAGGCTGCAAAACCCTGTTATCTATAACCAATAGGAGCCGTATACCTGAGGAGCTACACAAACATGTGAGCATCAACAATGACACTTGATGACTTGTACACCACAGGGAAGACCCATCACATAGTTCACCTGAAGGATACACAATGGACGAAGTATTTACCACTGGATATATCCTCCTCCCACCTCCTCCTTGGGTGACCTAGACGAAGACAGTTCCCTGACTGAAGACTGAGTTTGGTGGAGCATGTCTCCTGGGGGTACGTGCGCTTGGTTGAGTGTGTGCTGTTTCTTGGTTCCTGGACGTTATCAACAACTTCGTCTTTCTTCCCTCTCCCTTTCTTTCTCGTTATTTGTTTTTATTCTCTTGTTGTATTCTCTCTACCTTTCTCACACAGGCCAGTGTAGCCTCCGTTACTGTGTCTTGCCAATCATTTTCCAGTCCCGCTACATCTCATGGTCTTCGATTCAACTTTTCTCCGTCCGAAGAACTATATAGTTCAGGAATCCATCAGCTAAGGAACCATACAACTGAGGAACCATACAACTGAGGAACCATACAACTGAGGAACCATACAACTGAGGAACCATACAACTGAGGAACCATACAACTGAAGAATCATACAACTGAAGAATCATACAACTGAAGAATCATACAACTGAAGAATCATACGTCTGAGGATCTATACACCTGACAAGTGATATTTCTGTGGAACTAAGCACCTGAGGAATCATACATCTGGGGAGCTAAACTCCTGAGGAATCATACATCTGGGGAGCTAAACTCCTGAGGAATCATACATCTGAGGAGCTAAACTCCTGAGGAATCATACATCTGGGGAGCTAAACTCCTGAGGAACCATACATCTGGGGAGCTAAACTCCTGAGGAATCATACATATGGGGAGCTAAACTCCTGAGGAACCATACATCTGGGGAGCTAAACTCCTGAGGAATCATACATCTGAGGAGCTAAACTCCTGAGGAATCATACATCTGAGGAGCTAAACTCCTGAGGAATCATACATCTGAGGAGCTAAACTCCTGAGGAATCATACATCTGGGGAGCTAAACTCCTAAGGAATCATACATCTGAGGAGCTAAACTCCTGAGGAATCATACATCTGAGGAGCTAAACTCCTGAGGAATCATACATATGGGGAGCTAAACTCCTGAGGAATCATACATATGGGGAGCTAAACTCCTGAGGAATCATACATCTGGGGAGCTAAACTCCTGAGGAATCATACATATGGGGAGCTAAACTCCTGAGGAATCATACATATGGGGAGCTAAACTCCTGAGGAATCATACATATGGGGAGCTAAACTCCTGAGGAATCATACATCTGGGGAACTAAACTCCTGAGGAATCATACATATGGGGAGCTAAACTCCTGAGGAATCATACATATGGGGAGCTAAACTCCTGAGGAATCATACATATGGGGAGCTACACTCCTGAGGAATCATACATCTGGGGAGCTACACTCCTGAGGAATCATACATATGGGGAGCTAAACTCCTGAGGAATCATACATCTGGGGAACTAAACTCCTGAGGAATCATACATCTGGGGAGCTAAACTCCTGAGGAATCATACATCTGAGGAGCTAAACTCCTGAGAAATCATACATATGGGGAGCTAAACTCCTGAGGAATCATACATCTGAGGAGCTAAACTCCTGAGGAATCATACATCTGGGGAGCTAAACTCCTGAGGAATCATACATCTGGGGAGATAAACTCCTGAGGAATCATACATATGGGGAACAATACAACTGAGGAACTCAGTTCCCGGCGAAGTAAATACACTTGATAAATCATTCTCATTTTTCTCCTGTCAGTTACATCCTTATGACTTCTTTTCTCTCCCTTTATCTTCCCGCCACAAGCACCCTTCTATCTCCATTTCTCTCCCTTCAACTACCCCTCCAAGTCTCCCTCCCTCTCCCACTCTCGCCCCTTCGACACCTTCCCCTCCACTCTTGGTTTTCTTGTAATTGTAGTTCTCCCTTATCCCAAGTTTCTTTGTCTTTCTTATCTCACTGGCATTAATCACTCGTCAGCATCCCTGTCAATTATCGTTTCCCGTCGCTATGTCTTCCTCAGGGACGTCCTTTCTCCTCTCACACACACACACACACACACACACACACACACACACAAGCCTTGACCATGATTCACGGACGGGTCCGGCCCGGTTCGAATCATGGGAACGTCAGTTGGTCCAGAGCCGAACCAGATGTTCATCCTCTCTTCGAGGCTAGTGTATATGTGTGTATGTGTGTGTATGTGTGTGTGTGTGTGTGCGTGTGTGTGTGTGTGTGTGTGTATGAAAGTTAAAACATAACGAATATGTAAAAGATTAAGAGAACGTGTAACAGGAGTGTAAAACTCACCGTATCACTGAAATAATGTAGCAATCACGAGTAGCAATCTCACAGACACAGAGCAGTGATTAGACTCTCAGACACAGAGCAGTGATTAGACTCTCAGACACAGAGCAGTGATTATAGAGTCTCTCTCTCTCTCTCTCTCTCTCTCTCTCTCTCTCTCTCTCTCTCTCTCTCTCTCTCATCTAATTTTCTACCTTTCTCTTGCTTTCATCTACTGATCTACCCTCTTCACTTCCTCATGTTGCTTTCATCTACTCATCTACCTTCTCCACTTCTTCATCTTGCCTTCATCTACTCATCTACCTCCTCCACTTCTTCATCTTACTTTCATCTACTCCTCTACCTTCTCCACTTCTTCCTCTTGCTTTCTTCTACTCAAGGACCTTCTCTGCTTCTTCATCTTGCTTTCATCTACTGATCTACCTTCTCCACTTCATCTTACTTTCATCTACTCATCTACACTCTCCACTTCTTCATCTTGCTTTCATCTACTCCTCTAACTTCTCCGCTTCTTCATCTTGCTTTCATCAACTCCTCCACCTTCTCCGCTTCTTCATCTTGCTTTCATCCACTTATGTACCGACTCCACTTCATCATGCTTTCAACTACTCTTCTACCTTCTCCGCTTCTTACTCTTGCTTCACCAATTTTCCCTTCTTCTTTGGTTCCTTCGTCACATTATCCATATCGTTTTCTTTCTCACATTTACTCCTTATCGTCTTTGGATTCTTCCCATTCAATTATACGGACCTTCCTCCTTTTCCTCCTCCTTTTCCTCTTCGTCCTCTACCTCATCATCATCATCATCTTCCTCTTCATCCCTCCCCTCCTCCTGTATATGCATTTGTCTAGAACCATCCCAGAATAACTAACCTTTTATTGCAGGATCACAAACATAATCGATTTTTCCATTGAAGATTACAAGGTCGCTAATTCTTAAGGCCCTATGAAATATAACGGTAAAGAAGCCTTAAGAACTTCAGGCTCTGAGTTCTTAAAGGAGGGAAACTGATCATATTTATGATACAACAAGAAAACTTGAGTTAAATTGAGAAGATTATTAACAAAGGCATATGAAAAGCAAGGAAGACCTTCTATTGTAATGCGAAGGAAGATAAATTGAACGAGAAAAATATTTTGGCTCTACCATAAGGAATGTTCACCTCTTACTGGTATTTTGAAACAACTTGATGTTCATGTTGTTCTCAAATATTCCTTGATAAAGAACAGACCAACATCAGGTGTCTACTCTGTCCCATGTAAAGACTGTAATAAGATGTATTTTGGCCAAACAGATGAATCTTTAAAGGACAGGATTCAAGAGCATAAATATTCTGTAAGGAATCAAAAAAAAAAAAAAGAAAATCAAAAATATAGATTAAAGTCATCCAGTAAATTGGGGGAGTCAAAAATCTTTTGACCTCTGTGTCACTTATAGACAGGCTTATTGTTGGATCCTCTCTTCTCAAAGTTAACAGCACCATAAACATAAATGAAGAAATGTATACATTGAATACTGTCTTAATGAAATATGTGGTGAAATGAGGCAAAATTGAGACAGCAGCACCTGCTATCACGGTTCTGGTCAACCTTTTTATGTTTCTCAGATCAACTGTTCCTTGTTTCCTCAGCTGTGGTGAAGTCTGGTTTTGTATATATTCTCTAGTCCGTGTTGAATCTGTATCCATAAAAATGGCTTGAAATACAGTCGTAAGTTTGGCACTTCTGTTACCATCTTTTCCAACTCTCTCTCTCTCTCTCTCTCTCTCTCTCTCTCTCTCTCTATATATATATATATATATATATATATATATATATATATATATATATATACCATGATTTCTTAGTATCTATATGCAATATAGCAAAAGTTCTTTGATCGCTGTTCCTCTGTCGTTCGTGGATGCTCCACGTTCACCGTCTGTTCCACCTGCCCGTCCTTTATGTATGTTGTTCACTCGACGTCCGCCACGCTTGCTCAGAGCTCGTCTGTAAATCGTGATTGCTCTTCGTCCGTGAATGGTACACGAATGTCGAGAATGAAAGACGCTTTTTTCAATCGTTCGGAAGTGATTTTCGTCCGTCTGCCCGTGCGTAGCGCTCACCAGTCTGCCACTCACGAATCTCGTCCTTCGTCCAAGACTGGCAGGTGTAGGCACTTAGGATTAGTGCCCGTTCGTGACTAACGAACGTTCGTCTGTAATTATGTCAATAGTTGCCTACTGCTCAACTACGCCTGGTAGGCTGACAACTGGTAGTTGCCCCTAATTCCTATTCGACAGACAACAGTGTTATGTCCGTGACCGGTTCTTGAACGTGGCCACTCGTCCTTGACTGGTCTCTCCTAGTCCTTCAAGGATCCTGGATCCGTCGAGACTACAAATGTTCCCTCATCCTGCGCAGGCAACACGCTGACTGCATAATAACAGATCAGTCAGTGTCGATGACGCTCCAGAGATGGAGTGGGGTGGGAGAGGGTGGAAAGAAGCGAAGGGGTGAGGTGGAGTGACATGAGATGAACGAGAAGGTCAGGAACACCACGTAAGCTCATGGTGAGGAGAGATACTCGTGGTGAGGAGAGATACTCGTGGTGAGGAGAGATACTCGTGGTGAGGAGAGATACTCGTGGTGAGGAGAGATACTCGTGGTGAGGAGAGATACTCGTGGTGAGGAGAGATACTCGTGGTGAGGAGAGATACTCGTGGTGAGGAGAGATACTCGTAGTGAGGAGAGATACTCGTGGTGAGGAGAGATACTCGTGGTGAGGAGAGATACTCGTGGTGAGGAGAGATACTCGTGGTGAGGAGAGATACTCGTGGTGAGGAGAGATACTCGTGGTGAGGAGAGATACTCGTGGTGAGGAGAGATACTCGTGGTGAGGAGAGATACTCGTGGTGAGGAGAGATACGAATGATGTATGGACAGGTCGTGGGTTCACAGAAGAACAGAGGGATTGGGTAGTGTTAAGTGGTGACGTGAACTGAAGGAGAGAGGGTGGATGAGCGGATAGCGAATGCATGAACAAGGGACAGGAGGGAGGGAGGGAGAAAGGTGAGAAGAGTCGTAGATAGGAAGAGATGGAAAAGGTGGGAGGTCTGTGCGGAAAGATGGGATAGGAGATGGACGTCCCGGTTGCCATGAGAAGATCTGGGAACACTATCTGTAGATCTTGATCCCTACCACAGATCCTGTACCCTAGACCTGTAACCTTCTTCCAGATTGACTGTACCTGTAAAACTGTGCCTATACCTCAACGCCTATACTTTGGCAACCTTACTACTGCACCTGTATCCCCTGTACTTGTACCTTTGTACCTGTAGCATTGCGCTATGACCGTCATATCTACGTCAATCGTGTGTACGGTACCTTTGTACTTGCAACATGTACCTGTAGCACTGTACTGTACATGTACCCCTGTACCTGGACGGACATATTACCCATCCACAAGAGGGAGGAGTTGTTACCCACTTTGTATCTTGCAGGTTAACGAATGCGCCCCTATTGTGAAAGTAGTCGGTCAAAGACATATGTCTCTTTCTCTTAACCTATTCATCTCTCTATTTACCTATTGACCTATCGATATCTATATCTAGCTATCTATCTATCTCTCAGTCCATCTACCTATCAATCCTGCTATCTATTAGTAGATCTACCCATCAATTTATTCATCAGTGTATGTACTTATCAATACATCTATCTAATAGTCTATCTACCTATCAATTCATCTATCTATTAGTCTATCTACCTATAAATCCATCTATTCATCTATCTATAAATATATTTGTCTACCCACCCACCTATCTATCGATCGATTGACCTATCTATCTACTTCTCTATCTACCACGCTTGAGCACATTATCAAGTTAGATAAAGTGGGACCAAGAAGATCCCTCCGCACCCACCCACCCGTTGCACATAAAACTTATCATCAAATATGAAACATGATCTCAGACTGTGACATTTCCAAAAGAGATTCAGGAAGGTTCTCAGCAACATCGTCACACTCTCAAAGGAATCGAATAGCGAATCAAGGCATTTGTCGATGGTTTCATGCAACGAAATGTTCGTGAGGGACACACACACTTTCCACATCACAGATAACCATACATAGTTCCTCACAATCCGCAAAGTTCTTCAAACATATGTGGAAAAAAGACAAAAACAGTGAAATCATTTACGAGTTGGTGGTGAAAAGATAGGGACTAGCAATTTGAAAAACGTTGTAGGAAGGTGCATAACGTGCTGCTAAAATGATGTCGAATGGGAAAGCCATTCTTACGAATCTTAGGCAGACTTCACAGAATACCTGGTGAACATCCTAATGCACCGGCAGACCTCACACAATACCTGGTGAACATCCTAATGCACCGGCAGACTCCACACAATACCTGGTGAACATCCTAATGCACCGGCAGACCCCACACAATACCTGGTGAACATCCTAATGCACCGGCAGACCCCACACAATACCTGGTGAACATCCTAATGCACCGGCAGACCTCACACAATACCTGGTGAACATCCTAATGCACCGGCAGACTCCACACAATACCTGGTGAACATCCTAATGCACCGGCAGACCTCACACAATACCTGGTGAACATCCTAATGCACCGGCAGACCTCACACAATACCTGGTGAACATCCTAATGCACCGGCAGACCCCACACAATACCTGGTGAACATCCTAATGCACCGGCAGACCTCACACAGTACCTGGTGAACATCCTAATGCACCGGCAGACCTCACACTATACCTGGTCAACACCCTAATGCACACACAGCTTTTTACATAAAGCATAATCAATGATACCAGGCTTGATTTAGAAACATCAACTTAAACAACGTAGTCCAGTTATCAAGCACAACCACATCCCTTCCTCGTGTCAGGTCTGGATACAAATAATGACTCAACAACAGCTGAAAATTGAAGGGTCTTCGAAAACATTCCGACTGATAATAGGGACTTGCACTTTGAAAGGCTTCAGACCGTAAAAGTTCTTGAAACAAATTACTAACGATTGGTTATTTATATCATGAAGACTAGCAGGAGATCCTGCGACTCTTATTCACTGTGCCCACCATTTACGATCGAAATCCATTAATAGTAATGGTTTCCTGGCATCCATTATCGATTCTAATGTACACAAATTCCGTAAGAAGATTTACGAGCCTTCCATCAAAGCGATGTACTGTGCAAAAGCTTAAAAAACATATAGTTCTCCCTTTTTTAACTATTAGGAGAAAGTGCTGATTTCCATGTCATGTAGATTCTATCCTTACTTGGATATGAGTTAAGTGACCATTATACGCCAGGATCAACATTCAAGTTTTGAGCCTTCGTACAATGCGCTCGTTAACCCTCATTGGTTTATTCATTTCGTTGAGCATCACGTGATGCGTTTTGTTTTGGATCGACACAATTATCTTTGAATGGCATCGGCTCATCGTACAGGTATGTAGTTCTCTATGCCAGATCTTTCTGCTTTAAAAGTTCATGCTGAGGAGTGTGGCTGTAACTTTAGATTCAGCAATTTCAAAATGATTATCAGGGAGAAACATTTGCGAGATCTGTGGTTCCTTGGGTCTTTGCATATCCTCAAAACTAAGCAATGAGTATTTGCTTTTGCTAAGCAGCCAGCGATGGTCATGGGTGCTCAAATTGATCAAATATTATACAGCACGATATGTAAAGTGCTCAAATTACAGAGGTATAAGTTTGTTGATTATTCCTGGGAAATTATATGGGAGGGTATTGATTGAGAGGGTGAAGACATGTACAGAGCATCAGATTGGGGAAATGCATTGTGGTTTCAGAAGTGGTAGAGGATATGTGGATCAGATGTTTGCTCTGAAGAATGTGAGAAATACTTAAGAGAAGCAAATGGATCTGTATGTAGCATTTATGGATCTGGAATAGGCATATGATAGAGTTGATAGAGATGCTCTGTGGAAGTATGAAGAATATATGGTGTGGGAAGAAAGTTACTAGAAGCAGTGAAAAGTTTTTATCGAGGATGTAAGGCATGTGTACGTGTAGGAAGAGAGGAACGTGATTGGTTCTCAGTGAATGTTGGTTTGCGGCAGGGGTGCATGATGTCTCCATGGTTGTTTAATTTGTTTATGGATGGGGTTGTTAGAGAGGTGAATGCATGAGTTTTGGAGAGAGGGACAAGTATGCAGTCTGTTGTGGATGAGAGGGCTTGGGATGTGAGTCAGTTGTTATTCGCTAATGTTACAGCGCTGGTGGCTGATTCGGGTGAGAAACTGCAGAAGCTGGTAACTGAGTTTGGTAAAGTGTGTGAAAGAAGAAAGCTGAGAGTAAATGTGAATAAGAGCAAGGTTATTAGGTACAGTAGGGTTGAGGGACAAGTCAGTTGGGAGTTAAGTTTGAATGGAGAAACACTGGAGGAAATGAAGTGTTTTAGATATTTGGGAGTGGATTTGGCAGTGGATGGAACCATGGAAGCAGAAGTGGGGGAGGGGGCAAAAGTTCTGGGAGCGTTGAAAAATGTGAGGATGGTGAGAACATTATCTCGGAAAGCAAAAATGGGTATGTTTGCAGGAATAGTGGTTCCAACAATGTTATATGATTGCGAGGCGTGGGCTATAGATAGAGTTGTGCGGAGGAGGGAAGATGTGTTAGAAATAAGATGTTTGAGGACAATATGTGGTGTGAGGTGGTTTGATCGAATAAGTAATGAAAGGGTAAGAGAGATGAGTGGTAATAAAAAGAGTGTGGTTGAGAGAGTAGAAGAGGGTGTATTAAAATGGTTTGGTCACATGGAGAGAATGAGTGACGAGAGACTGACAAAGAGGATATATGTGTCAGAGGTGGAGGGAACGAGGAGAAGTGGAAGACCAAATTGGAGGTGGAAAGATGGAGTGAAAAAGATTTTGAGCGATCGGGGCGTTGTCTTTTCCTAGCGCTACCTCGTGCGCTTGCGGGGGGAGGGGGTTGTCATCTCATGTGTGGCGGGGTGGCGACGAGAGTGAATGAAGGCAGCAAGTATAAATTATGTACATGTGTATATATGTATATGTCTGTGTATGTATATGCATGTATACGTTGAAATCTATAGGTATGTATATGTGCGTGTGTGGACGTGTATGTATGTACACGTGTATGTGGGTGGGTTGGGCCATTCTTTCGTCTGTTTCCTTGCGCTACCTCGCTGACGCAGGAGACAGCGACAAAGTATAGTAAAATATGATATATATATATATATATATATATATATATATATATATATATACCACATTTTGAAGTATTATTGAAGAAAGAAATAACGGAAGATCTTGGGACCACGTTCCCTCGAAGTTCGTACGCGGTCGTGTGCTCTGTATGGACGCAACTTGGTGGGTCAAAGGCTTGGGGGGGTTTGTCTCAGGTTGCACTTGGGGAAGTGACGTGGAACCAGAGATTAGGGGGTAGGGGTTACTTGGTAGCGTATTGTAGAGATATTTCCTTAGTTACTGTCCTCATCTGTAACACTTCAGGATGTAATCCATTCTTGTTTTCTTTTCTTATATATATTTTTTGTGTTGTATGATTTTTGAGCAAAATGAGGGGCTAATAGGCAGTGCTTCTGAGGCCGAAACTTTTTGAGTTCCTCAAGAAAAAGTTAAAAGTAAAACAGAACATTTAATTCATATTTCATCTGATAAATCAAGGCATGTGGTAACAAAATTTGGGAATACCAACAGAAATATATATATATATATATATATATATATATATATATATATATATATATATATATATATATATATATATATATATATAAAATTCCTTGGAAAGGCCTTTGGCGCCTGGATGTGGACAGATAGCTGTGGTTCCGGTGCATTACACATGACAGCTAGAGAATGGATGTGAGCGGATGTAGCCTTTCTTCATCTGTTTCCTGACTCTACCTCACTAACGCAGGAAACGGTTATCAAATATGGGGAAAAAGTCAATCTGTGTGGATAGGTGAAAAGAATAGTTCCTACGCATCTCCTGCGTGTCTCAAAAGACGACTATGAGGGGCGGGAGCAAGAAGCTGTAAATCCTTCCCTCCTGTTTTACTCTTCAAAAGATGAAGAAGAGCAAAAAGGAAAACGAGGACATTTTCGCCCTCTCAGGTTCAATTATCTGCTCCCGACGCTTCCTCGTTCACGCGGAAAATAGCGAACACTCTTTCCAGCCATATGCAGAGAACAATGAGAAGGTAAGGGACCTCAGTCACGATATATGTCATTAGGAAGCCATCGCCGATTTTGATTATCCGTGAAACACTCCGTCCGGTGGTGGCTGTGCCGTGCAATTGATGATTTCCTCCAAGATTTCCATCGCTTCTCAGCAGCTGATCTCCATCCAATCCGCGCAAAGGTGCCATCAGGCGGAGCACTTGAGATAATGGCAGAACGGTGGTGATGGTGCGATTGTCTTCAATTGGGCTGTTTTCTGTCGTCTGTCCTTCGAAGGGCGTGCAAGAACGCTGATGTGTTTAGTTGAGCAGAAAGACTCAACGGGCCTCTCTGTTCGCATCTATGATCCTGAGTGACCTTGGGACAAACATCTGTCATTCCTCCCCTTTTCTAAGGAGCAGCATATGTGAAAGGCTCTCTTAAGTACATTGGTCACGCGACGTATTCTTTCAGGTATCAGTCCTGAAGCGCTTATAGATATGGTTATTTCTTTGCCTCAAGTATGTTCCTCACAACGGTTGTAGTTCCTACAAAATAGCTGTTCCCAAGTCTGTGTCAGTATCTTCTTTGTATTATTTTCAACACTGCTTCGTCTCTCGTCCGTGTATTATGCAACTCGTTTCTTTTTAATCATAGTTCCTTCACATTTCCTTTCTTTCTGACACGATGAGCTCTGTCCAGCTCAAGATCAAATCTCAGAAAAATCTATGAATATATACTATGTCTTCGGTTTCACCGACGAGACTGTGCGTCTTAAAGTTCAGTTCTTTCTCTAATGTTCCACTTTCACTAAACACCAGACTCTCTCTCTCGCTCTCCGCCCCCCCCCTCTCTCTCTCTCTCTCTCTCTCTCTCTCTCTCTCTCTCTCTCTCTCTCTCTCTCTCCCTCTACCTCCCTCTCCTTCCCTCCCTCTCCCTCCACCTCTGGCTTTAATTTCCTTACATTCTCATTCACTTCCCTTCCATAAAACTGGCCCATCAGTCAGTGGCTGAGCCGTTTTGCCCCAGAAGCTGTCGTCGTCATCAGCACCAGAGCCGGGGGCCTTCGCTGCACACGGCAGACCAACACATCTGCTCTTCATTCCTGCCCTCAGCCTCCCTCACCACGCCATCAACAGAAACGATCAAGTAAATAGAGCAGGTTGGCAAAGATAATTAAGAATGCATGGTACGGGAAGGGGGACACTGTGTGCCTGCAGTGATTGGAATGCATGGCCCTAGGTAGGGAGATTGTGTGTGCAGTGACTGGAATGCATGGTGTTAGGTAGGGAGATTGTGTAGTGCAGTGATTGGAATGCATGGTGCTAGGTAGGGAGATTGTGTGCCTGCAGTGATTGGAATGCATGGTGCTAGGTAGGGAGATTGTGTGGTGCAGTGATTGGAATGCATAGTACTAGGTAAGGAGAATGTCTTGAACAGTGATTGGAATACATGGTGCTGGGCAAGGAGACTGTGTGGCGCAGTGACTGAAATATAGGAATACATGGTAAGGTAGGGAGATTGGGAGGTGATGTGATTAGAATGCATGATGTGGTAAGGGAGATTATAGTACGATGATGCAGCATCAGACACTGGGGTGGTGATGTTCAGGGTATACAGGTATAACGAAGATGTCATAATCTTTGAACCCAGAGTCTGTCACGGCAGAGGCTCACCTCGGCTGACTGTACACCAAGTGTAAACATCTCACACTAAGCGTGAAATATTAATAATGATAATGATAATAATAATAATAATAATAATAATAATAATAATAATAATAATGATAATACTAATGATAAAAATAATGATAATAATAATAATAATAATAATAATGATAATAATAATAATAATAATAATAATAATAATAATAATAATAATAGTAATGATAATAATAATAATGAAAATAAAAAAGATACTATTACTACTACTGATGCCACAAATAATGATAATAATGATAATTATCAGCAGTGTGGTAGTTCAACTGCAGCAAAAAGCTGAAAGTAAACCCAGAAAATACACCCACTGGGTGTAGTCGGACCGACCACACGGGGAAGAAGCAACAGGACATGCACTCATGATGGAGGTGACTTAATAGCTTCCCTTACCTTCTACGTCTTTCACTCCTCACACTTCAGTCCAGAGATAACGAACATTCCACTATCCAAATTGACGTACAGAGGAAGCGGCACTAAACCAAACTTGTCGTCTGATGAGGCTAGGTAAATAAGGAGAGTTAATCGTACGGTCTTTGCACAAGTACTGGGGTGGCAGTTTACTGATCATTCACGATGTTTATAGTGGCAGGCACATGACTGTTCTTATAGCGGTCTACACCAGTTCCTATGGGCTCAGTGCGGTTATGGTGGTGCTGAACTGTAACTCGGGTACGAGGGATTCCATTGGGCAGGAAACAGTGGCGAGGTTGACAAAGTAAACTGTCGTATAAGGTCCAGGTGATGATTGGAGAGAGTCGGGAGGACCAATGTTCCCTTGCCAGATGGTATAAGAGGGACTGTGGATGACCTTGCATACCGTTTTCTCCACCTTTGCTTGTAGCACCTGATGTATAGTTGACCCAGTAGGACGACCAAGCGACGGAGGAATACGTGGGTTTCAGGAGAATGTTGTACATAATGTACTGAGTTTAGGTGCAAGAGGTCTAAGTGTCCATAGTCGAAAAGAATGTGAGGACGATAAATGGAGTATTCAATGGTGATACTGACGTGGTCTTTCCAGCTTGAGCGCTTATCGTCCAAGTGACACAAGGAAGCTTGGGGAATTGAATATACTGGAAGGAGCTGAGGCCTAGTGAGGCAGTAAGGGGTGAGACATAGCTGAAAGCAAGGCTGATGTGTGTGACTGTGATCTTAAACTGGTTGATGAAGAAGTGGGTTGCGATGTTCCTGTTCTGGACGAGGTTCAATGTGGTCTGGAAGGTTCTGTAACTGATACCAATGGTAGAGTCTTCAAAGTACCTCCATGGGTTACGCTTATCCATCAGACCGTCACACATAAGGATGAAGAAACACAAGATACCCATTTTCTATGGCCTGTCCAGACGCCCCACAGGTGAGGAACTAGAGAGCAAAGATGGTTACTAGGAATCACACAGCCTGAGAGTCCTCACTGAAGAACTCTGTAATCCACGGAATGAAACTTCGTAGTGCAAGGTTGATGTATTTGTTGACTACGCTGTGACTGACTTGGCTAAAAGCCTTTCAGTCAACGTAAATGAGAACCACAGTGATCTTGCATGCTCCTAGTTTGCTAGGATCAAAATCTATGTAGCTGATGAGGTGCGATAATGAAAATCTATGTAGGAGATAGGGCTTTAGATGACACAGTAGGTCTGCCCACTGCCAAGCTGCTGTGAGTCTATGGAATTTACATGGTCAGTGTAAAGCCCAGTTGAACACAAAGCTCTCACAGATTTAGCTGGGGTTCGGGGAAGTGGTAATGGGTCGTTGCTGAGAGACTGCCGGTTTATTGAGTTCGGTATTGGGGAAACACATCAAGTCTTTCAATAAGCGAGGCATTTTAATTGCTTGATTGAAACAGTGATGATGGAGTAGAGGGGTTTGGCTAGTTCTGAGGCGAACTCTGGATATTCATGGGTCAATCCATGTGTGTAGTGGAGCGCTTTATCTTGAGGCTGTGTGACCATCTAGCAACATCTAACTCACAGACACAGGCAAAGGACGTTGAGGCTAGGAGTGGTGGCTGGTGGGCACGTCGTGTCTGGCTACAAGAGCTTCTGGCAGGCGTTGGCGAATGGAATGTTAATGAGATGAGTTTTTCCTTGGCGAGAGAAGCGATTACCGCTGGGGAAGGGAGGAATTCTGATTGCTCGAAACCTCTCTAGTTTTTTTTTTTTCCACTTCCCATACCAATAGCTGGCTAACCAGTTTAAGTATTCTTTCGCAACGTGTACTTTGCAATTTACCTTGTTGTGGATAGCCACAGAGAGGATACCGTTGTGGTGGTACAAGGTCCAGTCTCGCTGCTTCACTAATCTCCTAATAAGGGACACGATCCACGGGACGTCACCTGGGTGTAGTCGGACAGATCACTCGGGGAAGAAGTAACAGGACAAGCACTCATGATGGAGGTGACGTAATAGCTTTTCTTACCTTTTACGTCTTTCTCTCCTCACACCTCAGTCCAGTCTGGCTATAGTGTGTGTGGGTTATCATGAGTGCGTGGGACGAGAAACCTGATGTACACGAAATTGCACTACATAAACAGACAACAAAAGGCTCTTGGCGTATGACTATGTTAGATGAATATGGTCTTCTTCTACGTGTGGATAATCTAGGTGGACGAGATTAGGATAGGACAAAGAATGCTCTCTACCACCACCACCCACTTTCTAATGAAACAACATCCAGCAGGAAAAAGAATACGAAAAGAAAAAGGAAAAATGAACTCTTGAAACTGCGTAAGCATGAAATCTTAAAGGAAAGAATGAAAGTTAAATATCTATTGGCAATTGTCTCAGTTGTCTCTTCACGTTCCACACCACTAAACTACTCTGTGCTAGACCGCGATGCTTTTTTCCTAACTTAGACTTGGCTCTGGCAAGTTTCAGTCGTGGAAAGTCATTTTTCTAGTCCGGACTAAAAAAAAAAAAGACGTGTTTGTGTATGCGCGTGTTTACATGTCTTTTTTTTTTCCAGTTAGCTGTTATCCACATTGAGGTGTAGGATTGTCCACCTGGGGCTCGAAGGTGTTTGTAATCTTTACATCTATCTCGTTGGACGGCAACTTGTTCCATTGCTCAACTGTTCTATTTATCAAGAAACTCTTTCCTGTGTAGGCATTGCATCTTACAGCGTTAAATCATATTCCATTCTTTATGGTGACCGTATTGTAATGGTAGTCAAAATGGCCTTGATGCTTCATATAGTTTATTCAGAGATTTTAGAATTTATACTAATCTCAACGCAAACAGGAGAAGAGATTCATTTCTTGCTCTTTCTATCATTTCTTCATGCAACAGGTTTGTCGAAGCTGGAATTCTCTTTGTAACCCTTCTCTGTTCTCGGTCAGATATACTCATCGTTTTTTCATATCTGTAATTGAAATGTATTGCTTATTCAAGATGTAGTCTTACCAGTGCATTGAAAATAGTCGGGATTATTCGAGCTTTGGTCTGATGCATATTGTGAATAACTTTTAATTGCTTGATTGAAACAGTGATGATGGAGTAGAGGGGCTTGTCCATTTGCCAGCAGATAGTCTGACTCTTCTGATGTCGAGCCTTGGTGACTACAATGACACATTTTCGACTCCCAGGTCGGTCTCACACACACAGACTCCTGTAGTTACTTCATGTTAGCTAAAACAAGTGATGCGGCCCCCTTTTCTTACGACTTGTCTCCATTACCTTCACCAAGGTTAAATTTTTGGTCTTCCATGGAAGCTGATGCAATCATTGACTTTTTTTACTTTTCTAATGACCCTATGATCGTCCGCAAACATTTTCAAGAATGAATCCAGTTCTACTGGCAGGCCACTTATACAGATCAAGAAGATCAGCGGCTCCGAGGGATGAGCAGCTCAGTATTCCATTCGCGAACCCCACACACTTCAGTAATGTTCATCTGACTTGTGTTCTTTGTTCCCTTCCACTGAAGTAATCTTTTATCCAGTGAAGTACCTCTTAACCTTAATCCTCTTGGGAGATCCAGCTTCTTATAGCTGGTATAGCGTCATATTCTTTCTGACACTCAAGAAACACAGATTAAAATAAGTTATAAGTTAACTCTATAACAAAAGTGAAAAGGGTTTGTTACACTCGACCTCCTTTTCCTGAATCTATTTTGCCTCTCACTCAGGGGGTGTCCGCCTTGCAGGTGATCATTCACTTGCTTTCTGATTATCTTTCCCAGTGCTTTACAGACCACACTTGCTGAGGAGACTGGTCTGTAGTTCAGTGCTATTTCCCCACCGCCATTCTTGAAGACAAGCGTTACGTTTGAGCTTTTCCATATCCATGGCACCGCTAACTCCAGCGACATACTGAACACCATTTGCAGCGGCTACTCGAGTATAGCATCACATTCCGTAGTCAATCTGGAGAGATTTCACGAGGGCCATAAGCCTTATATGGGTCAAAGCTTTGTAAAAACTGTTTATATTTCCTCTTAATTTCAGTGTTTTGTAAGACCCCTTCCCCATTCCATCTCTCTTATGTTGGGGTCATTATAACTTCCATTGTGAAAACACTCTTAGCTTATCATTTAGTATCTCACATATTTATATATATTACACTTAAGATACTTTCCTCCCTAGCTCCCTAGCCTTGCCAGCTCCTCTATGACTGACATTTCACTTCTGGTAAATTTATGAAAAAGTTTTAAGGATTTTATTCTGCATTCGTAGAAACTTTCTTTTCAGTATTTTTCTTACATCGAAGGACTCATCTCCTGTCCTCTTCTATCTATTAAAAGCTGGATGGCTTATGTGCCGTTTTTATCTTCTCCATAACACAGCTTCGTAAGCACTCAACATGTTGGGCTCTTGGCATCACTAGATGTGGAGTGGTTATTTACTAATGTTCCAGTGGAGCCAGCAATAATGATAATACCCAGCATTATGTATAATCACCCATCAGAACTAGCACTCAAGATTCTCAGAGCCATATGAGGCCTCCTGTGCGCTTGTACCACAAATGCCCCATTCCACAACACCAAATGGTAAGCTATACTATTAGGTCTAGGGAGTAATCAAGGGGACTCCACTCGGTCTAACAAACTGGAACTGTCCACTTGAGTTTCCTACAAAGACCCGATGCCTCTTGCCTACCGGACGGTCAAACGTATCCTGAAGGAGATCACAGACGTGAATGTTGCCCGCAAGATCCATGAAGATCGTCTCAGCATCAGTTGCCACAAGAACATGAAAACCAGTGATTACATCATGAGAAAAAAATAGCCTCAGGCAGAGCAACCCACTACAGCGTGACCCATGTAGTTTACTAGTATTCTTGCTCACTTAAAAGTTCTAATTTCTAATGTAACTGAAGTTACATCGATATGACCACTACGTCACTCAGCCGAAGCTTAATAGTCCACCTTCAAAACGGAGGCCCCCAAAATGCATATGCAAGAGCAACATTATATAAATCTCACTCGCTAGTAATACTGGAACAATGCCATGACCTTATTAAACCGCATATCATAGTAACCACGTACAGAATAGAATAGAATCCCTTCATGGACCACTAAAATAAATTAAAAGCTAAGACACTACAACTTTTGTTTAATTGTACCACAGATGACCACAATCTTTACTTCGACACGACTCCACCCCCACCCAAGGTGCAGAGACCTGAGGTAATCCCCACCACCATATAACCTACTAAGTTTGATCGTCTTCTGACTACTGTACTAAGCACGAACTTCATGGGAACGTTGTCCCAGACTAAGATATTACCTTCGTTATCGGCCCCATTTATATCACTGCAAGATGTTTGCCATTCCTGTCTCTGTTCTCTTTATTTTGTGTTATACCTGAAAATTAGGACTTGAAGATGGGCATTGCCCGAACAGTCTCCTGTATCTAAAGCATAAAGGAAATATCAAAATGAGATATCTGATTCACACTTAACCTGGCGAAGCAACATGTGTGGTGAGAAAAATTGCAAAAGAAAAACAACACAAGTCCTTTTAATGTTAATATGTATTGGTCTTCAACAAATAATATATATATGAATATATATATATATATATATATATATATATATATATATATATACATATATATATATATATATATATATATATATATATATATATATATATATATATATATATATATATATATTCAATCTTTTTGTTGCGGTCTAATTTAGTATATCATACATACTATTTTTCTCAAATATGTCGCCCAATGACAATCTCTCGTTTCTGCACGAAAGTTTAGTTATGCCATTCTTAACAATTCCAGGGGCAAAATGAAAGAAAAAACGATTACCATATGATTTGAAAGGCTGTATCCAGCATATCTCTGATGCTATGTGCGTGAACAGGTGGTCTTGTCGACACAGTGAACGAACAGCAGCCAATTACCTCCTCTGCTTGGCTGTCTGCCACTGAGCTGACACTATTGTTACACCTAATTAAAAAAAACAGTCCGCTTTGAGTCTCAGTTTGCACCAGCTTTTCACAAAGTGGGCAGAAAACCTGGGTCAGCGCCAGAGTTAATTAATCTCGAATCTGTATGTTCCAGCAACCTCAGCTCATTCCACTACGTTTAGTGTCATCCTGCCCCAAACGTGACGATATTTTTTCATTAACGTTACGTTCATATCTTACCTTTACCTCGATCAGAGTAAGGAAGATGCCCGTGAACCTGCCCGACACCAGCAAGGGAACTCGATTGCTTGTACGTCTAGCAGTGTGTGGTCTTGCGGTCCAGCCATCTTCGCACATATATTGAAAGAGCTGTAGGTACGAGCGAGGGAGGATCCAATAGCTTATCCCAATAGATATCTCTGAATGAGACACGATTCTGAAGTCAGTAACTCTCTATGGACCAATACAAAAGCATTTTCCCACAGCCATTAAGGAGACGGGGACCTACAGATTTCCTACGGCTCCTTCCATGCTGTTTCGTTGGTTCTGAGTCCACTAAATGACTAAAAAGAAGGATAATTCTTTTCGTCAGCATCATCATCCCAAATATGGGGCTCTCTGATTACTATTTCTTTGAAATGCGTCCACCTAGATATGCCAATATCACAGCAGAGCACAAGTTACGAATGGCGAGAGATGATGCCTCAAGATAACTCACGATACATGCTTACAGTAAAATTTGTGCGTTGGTAGGAACCTTCAGCGTATACGCCCTTAAGAAACGCCAGTGTTCTCCGTTTCTAGGAAATAGAAAGACAGCGTAAGAGAAATGTCCTTCTACTCTCGGAAGGCCATAACAACAAACGTCAATCAATGTTAACCAGACTGTACCAAAATTGCAAATTGAGACACCGCCTGCTGGAGAACCCACCACCAGCTGTAGCAAGGGCGTACGTTGTCCTCATCCTTGGTTTACTGCTCTAGGTTCTGGTCATATTGCTGTCCATTTGGCCGTGGTTCTCGAAAAGTCCGTCTCCTCGTTATTCTATTGTCTTCGTCAGAGAGCGCGTACTCATCCACCTTGCATTGTGCTAGGGTGTTGCGTTGTCTATCCTGCAGTCGTAGTGCAGGGAACGACTTATTTCTTACAAGTGGAAATACGTCATTCCCTGCACCATGCCTGCAGGGTGAGGGATGCATCACCAGCACAATACGAGGTGTATGAGAACAGGGCACTCACTGACGAGGCAATTAACAGGACGCAGATGTGGACTTTGTGAGAGGTGAGGTCGATGGACAGCAATATAGGTGGAAGCCAGCATTTGGCAGTTCCAGGATGAAGCGAGCAGACACATATGCTGAAGACAATATCAAGGTTCAGAAACGAGTGGGGGAAAAAAGCAGAGGAAAGATGGAGAACATTTCAAATCAAAGAAGCTTTACAGAAGATAGTCTTGATGTAATACCATGTCTTACCATATGGTGCTTTGTAAGTTTGACACGTTTGTACTCATACACCACTATCAGTCACAACACACAGAATGCATTCAAAGTCAAAGACAACCCTACATTGCCTCACAGCCAAGTAGTGGAACTCAAAGGCGTTACTCTTTCGAAATCGAACCTCTAAGGGGGGCCATTTGATTCTCTCTCCAATATAAGTTCAGTTCACCACGGTTTCCGAACTTGCCTATAGAGAGGAGCTGATGACTGACAGAACTATGCCGGTCTTAGGGATGATATGCAGCTAACTGTCTCAAGACCAGCACGGACTACGACGGTCTCAGGGTTGATATGTGGCAAAATGTCACAAGGCCATCACTGTCTTGCAAATATTCTACAAGATAAGCGAATTCACTGACCAACCTCTTTGGGGAGGATAATCACCTGAATGAACTGTGACCCAGAAACACTGTCCTGGTTATTGGAAAGACAGGCCTGAGTGAACGAAGGAAAATAACGGAAATCAACATTTAACTTGAAGCACCTATCTAACCGGACATTATATGGTCACCCTTCCACGTAGCTGACAAGAGTTCGTAGATAATCCTATATCCCTTCGTTTCAGCCGAGATGCCCTAGACTGAGGCGTCTTTCGCCCATGTCACGCCAGTCACTGTAAAAAAAAAAAAAAATAAAGTCCTTACGGGAAGCCATCCTGCCGCCGAAAAACGAAGAAGGATTCGTAACAGGGGACGCCTTCAACAGTCGATGACTTCCAGTACGTATTTCTATGACTCAACAACTTACTTGTGAAATAAGTCTCGGTGAGTCTGTCCTTTGCTCATCCTCTGACATTACCATACTAGACAAACTCCATAATGTTTCATATCGTCCGTTTAATACTTTATGAAAACGTCGAATCCAGATGCTGAGATGGAGCATGACGAAGGTGTCGCCAATGGCGTGACGTCTTCCTCATAAAGGATACGGTAAGATAAGCCAGCGAAAGCGCCGCTAAGCACAACACACCTTATTGTCCAAGACTCTCTAGATATAAGCCTCTTTTCTCTTCCTTTCTCGGCCATACCACTTATTCCCATTACTGGAGGCCATTAAGGACATGTGCTGCCTTGACATGAGAGTCGCATTTCTGTCTTGAGTACTCTATCTTGTATTTCTCGAGGGGGTGTTAGCCCGCCATAAAGGAGGTGCTCTTGTGGACGAGGCTAAGGTTTGCGCGCTCTTCCACAAGAAGGACTTTAGTAGACTAGTCTCGTTCTGTGAATATGATCGCGGTCGGTCGGCGTGTTTGTGAGATTATTCGTATCTTGATTTTTTGTTCCTAGAGTTGGAGAAGTTGTGATGAAGTGAGGCACTCTGAGATTTTCTTTTTCCTTTTCTAAAGCCATACGTGTTATAAAGAGGACTTTAAAGAACTCTCTCTCTCTCTCTCTCTCTCTCTCTCTCTCTCTCTCTCTCTCTCTCTCTCTCTCTCTCCACCTTTCTTTCTCTTCTCTTTTTTTCTCATTCTTTATCTACATATCAATCTATTATTTTCTCTCTCTCTCTTCCAGTTCACCAGCTCCTAACCTTCTTCCTCGAGAAGTTCCCTAGATGTCACGCACAACCCCCCCAACCCCCGACTAGTTAAAGCAGTTTCGTAACAAGACGCAGCAGGTCAGCCGACAACTCGATCTCGGCGGAACGTCAATCAGAGGCTACCCAGCAGAGAGTTGGTACGGGTCTTGATGCATGTGTGTGTCTTCCTGCGTCTCGGGGTCGCTCCTGGAAATCGGGTTCAGATCAGTTTTGCTCTTCCAGTCTCGCCCATACTTAGACGAGAAACAACACTGTGTCTCTCATCACTTCTCTATCTTCTGGGGGGGCGGCTAAGAGCGAGGAAACCGAGGGGAAATTAATTTCCACAGGAGATAAAACTGTGAGTATCCATAAACCATTTGCGAAGATGGTTAACAACGTCTAGGATCTAAGCTACACAGCCTATGACGGCAACCAGGTGAGTGTAGCGTATCAAACTGATCACATAACCTTATCTTTTTTATCTGTCTATTACACTGGAAAACGATGGTTAGATTATAATCATTCTTCTCGGAAATAAAAATGAGATAAGCTACTTAAAAAAGACAACAGTTTTCAGATAAAGCTACAAATTAGTGAGAAGGAAAGAATCCTCGGAAAGAAAATTTACATTGGTCGTAACTTTATGATTTTCTTGGCTCATTAACAAAGAAAAGAAATCGTATAGCACCGTTTCCTGCCTGTTGCTCACGGCTGTTGGTTCCCGTTGGCCGTGGGCGCACTAAGCGTGAGACGAATATCCTCTCTCCCTCCTCCCACTGATGATCCTTACTTCGATCACACTGACACTGCCAGCCAAATGGTGCCTTTCCCACCCATTATCCATCCTCACAACATTATCCTCAAGGGGCTGCCGTCTCTCTCTCTCTCTCTTTCTCTCTCTCTCTCTCTCTCTCTCTCTCTCTCTCTCTCTCTCTCTCTCTCCTCTAGGTTTGATCTCAGTCGAGAGTGGACGTGTGTCTCTGCTTGTCTCCCTTCGTAAACACATCACCAATACACGGCAACCACACCAAAGCTGCTTCGCCTTCGAATGGCATTACATCAAAGTATTTTCTGCTATAGGAGAGGATGAGTATACATATATATATATATATATATATATATATATATATATATATATGTCTCCATGGTTGATTAATTTGTTTATGGATGGGATTGTTAGGGAGGTGAATGCAAGAGTTTTGGAAAGAGGGGCAAGTATGAAGTCTGTTGGGGATGAGAGAGCTTGGGAAGTGAGTCAGTTGTTTTTCGCTGATGATACAGAGCTGGTGGCTGATTCATGTGAGAAACTGCAGAAGCTGGTGACTGAGTCTGGTAAAGTGTGTGAAAGAAGAAAGTTAAGAGTAAATGTGAATAAGAGCAAGGTTATTAGGTACAGTAGGGTTGAGGGTCAAGTGAATTGGGAGGTAAGTTTGAATGGAGAAAAACTGGAGGAAGTAAAGTGTTTTAGATATCTGGGAGTGGATCTGGCAGCGGATGGAACCATGGAAGCGGAAGTGAATCATAGGGTGGGGGAGGGGGCGAAAATTCTGGGAGCCTTGAAGAATGTGTGGAAGTCGAGGACATTATCTCAGAAAGCAAAAATGGGTATGCTTGAAGGAATAGTGGTTCCAACAATGTTGTATGGTTGCGTGGCGTGGGCTATGGATAGAATGTGCGCAGGAGGGGGGATGTGCTGGAAATGAGATGTTTGAGGACAATGTGTGGTGTGATGTGGTTTGATCGAGTAAGTAATGTAAGGGTAAGAGAGATGTGTGGAAATAAAAAGAGCGTGGTTGAGAGAGCAGAAGAGGGTGTTTTGAAATGGTTTGGGCACATGGAGAGAATGAGTGAGGAAAGATTGACCAAGAGGATATATGTGTCGGAGGTGGAGGGAACGAGGAGAAGTGGGAGACCAAATTGGAGGTGGAAAGATGGAGTGAAAAAGATTTTGAGTGATCGGGGCCTGAACATGCAGGAGGGTGAAAGGCAGGCAAGGAATAGAGTGAATTGGATCGATGTGGTATACCGGGGTTGACGTGCTGTCAGTGGATTGAATCAGGGCATGTGAAGCGTCTGGGGTAAACCATGGAAAGTTGTGTGGGGCCTGGATGTGGAAAGGGAGCTGTGGTTTCGGGCATTATTGCATGACAGCTAGAGACTGAGTATGAACGAATGGGGCCTTTGTTGTCTTTTCCTAGCGCTACCTCGCACATATGAGGGGGGAGGGGGATGGTATTCCATGTGTGGCGAGGTGGCGATGGGAATGAATAGGGGCAGGCAGTGTGAATTGATTGCATGGGTATATATGTATGTGTCTGTGTGTGTATATATATGTGTACATTGAGATGTATAGGTATGTATATTTGCGTGTGTGGGCGTGTGTGTGTACATTGTGTATGGGGGTGGGTTGTGCCATTTCTTTCGTCTGTTTCCTTGCACTACCTCGCAAACGCGGGAGACAGCGACAAAGCAAAACAAATAAAAAATAAATATATATATATATATATATATATATATATATATATATATATATATTTTTTTTTTTTTTTTTTTTTATACTTTGTCGCTGTCTCCCGCGTCTGCGAGGTAGCGCAAGGAAACAGACGAAAGAAATGGCCCAACCCCCCCCCCCCATACACATGTACATACACATGTCCACACACGTGTATACATACCTACACAGCTTTCCATGGTCCACCCCAGACGCCTCACATGCCTTGATTCACTCCACTGACAGCACGTCCACCCCTGTATACCACATCGCTCCAATTCACTCTATTCCTTGCCCTCCTTACACCCTCCTGCATGTTCAGGCCCCGATCACACAAAATCTTTTTCACTCCATCTTTCCACCTCCAATTTGGTCTCCCTCTTCTCCTCGTTCCCTCCACCTCCGACACATATATCCTCTTGGTCAATCTTTCCTCACTCATTCTCTCCATGTGCCCAAACCATTTCAAAACACCCTCTTCTGCTCTCTCAACCACGCTCTTTTTATTTCCACACATCTCTCTTACCCTTACGTTACTTACTCGATCAAACCACCTCACACCACACATTGTCCTCAAACATCTCATTTCCAGCACATCCATCCTCCTGCGCACAACTCTATCCATAGCCCACGCCTCGCAACCATACAACATTGTTGGAACCACTATTCCTTCAAACATACCCATTTTTGCTTTCCGAGATAATGTTCTCGACTTCCACACATTTTTCAAGGCTCCCAAAATTTTCGCCCCCTCCCCCACCCTATGATCCACTTCCGCTTCCATGGTTCCATCCGCTGACAGATCCACTCCCAGATATCTAAAACACTTCACTTCCTCCAGTTTTTCTCCATTCAAACTTACCTCCCAATTGACTTGACCCTCAACCCTACTGTACCTAATAACCTTGCTCTTATTCACATTTACTCTTAACTTTCTTCTTCCACACACTTTACCAAACTCAGTCACCAGCTTCTGCAGTTTCTCACATGAATCAGCCACCAGCGCTGTATCATCAGCGAACAACAACTGACTCACTTCCCAGGCTCTCTCATCCCCAACAGACTTCATACTTGCCCCTCTTTCCAGGACTCTTGCATTCACCTCCCTAACAACCCCATCCATAAACAAATTAAACAACCATGGAGACATCACACACCCCTGCCGCAAACCTACATTCACTGAGAACCAATCACTTTCCTCTCTTCCTACACGTACACATGCCTTACATCCTCGATAAAAACTTTCTTTTAAACTATTCGCCATTTCCCACGTTAGCGAGGTAGCGTTAACAGAGGACTGGGCCTTTGTGGGAATATCCTCACCTGGCCCCCTTCTCTGTTCCCTCTTCTGGAAAATTAAAAAAAAAAAAAGAGAGGGGAGGATTTCCAGCCCCCCGCTCCCTCCCCTTTTAGTCGCCTTCTACGATACGCAGGGAATACGTGGGAAGTATTCTTTCTCCCCTATCCCCAGGGATAAATATATACATATACATATATATATATATATATATATATATATATATATATATATATATATATATATTTTTTTTTTTTTTTTTTTTTTTTTTTTTTTAGGCCAATGAATATCTAACGCTCCCTAGCTTTCTGGGATTTTTTCAATTTTCCTCACCACACATTTCGCTTCATCAGATGGCGAAGACCTCAGGCAAACCACCTAACCGTTGACCCAACCAATTTGACCCCTACTGAACACACAAACACGCATGAACTCCAAGGGAACACGGTCCACAGATCAAATATTTCCAACGTCCCCGCTCTCATTTGTAACACTTCAGGATGAGATTCACTGCTGATTCGTCCTTTATATTGTGTTGTATCATTCATAATCAATTTGACAGAAGATGGGCAGTGCTCATGTGCACAAAACGTCTTAAAAGGTCCAAAATCCTCAAAATGTAATATAATCGCAATGTCGTCCCTCTTCCTCCCAGTCTTTCTTTCCTTTCATCATTCTAACCACATGTCTCCCTTTCTGTTTACTCTCAGAGGAACGTATGTTGTGTACCCTGGCCAACATACAGGCCAGCCCCCATGATGTGAAGATACCACGTTGAACAGAATTGTCATGTACGATTCCATTGGGAGAACGGAGCATGTAACACAGGTGGGCGAGTTATACGTCGGCTGCAGGTCACCTTTCTAACCTGGAAATATGCTCTCAACACCCGATGCGAGTCTGAGAAAAGGAATCATCTTCAGGAAACCAATAATTACAAAGTCTATGACTCCTTGACGTAAGATAATATTAACATTTCTCACCTATCTTCCCAAAACAAAAGGCTTATGGGAAACGTCTTTATTACAAGCCACCCTCTGCAACTTCTTCAGAAAAAATAAAGTATATAAAGTCCTCAATAAGGAATGAGTACCTGATGAACTTAAAAAAAAAAGCCTCAATCAAAAGCGTTGCGTATTACATGTGGAAGATACCAACACAATCCGGTACCTAGAACAAGGTACTTATTTTGGCGCATAGATATATTAAGGTCCAGACATAATCCCTATCAAACCTGAAATCGCGTTCTAGTATAGTAGCTTCCACTCTTCTATGAGTAGAATCGGAGAGCGAAGTTCGTCAATCACCGGAGGATAAAAGAACTATCGAAGTAAGAGAATTTACCGCTGCTTGACGCTATCATTTATCAGGTAACACTCCAGCCAGATATTGAGGGCACTGAGATTTACGTCTTCGGCTCGGACCACCACCACGGCGCCTCCCTTGAAGTACCCCCAGTTTGCCTGGCGCTGCTCCTCGGCAGGGTAGGTACAGCATTCACTACTATGCCAAGTTTAGGTTGCACGCACGGCGGTATCCTTAATGAACAGGATGTTCCTTCTTTTCGTAAAGAGTGTAGATGTTGAACCTCACTGCTAGATATGTCCTTCATATGCTTCGTAAGTCGTCCCTCTTTGACGCTAGAGTAGTGAGTTCTGAATGCATTACCAGGAGTTATTTCCAGAAACGTTAAAACTCTGTTCTACCAACGTATTCAGAAGGGTCGTTCCAGCCTCCCATTTTGGGCTCAAAGTAATGAAGTCGAATTGTGACCGAGAATTCATTTCCACAAACAGCTAGAACCTAAGATTGTTTGTATTTATCTATCTATCCATCTGTCTGTCTATTTATCTATCTATCTATCTATCTATATACCGGCATTATCCCCGTTCCCATTTTCATGAGGTGGATCAAGGACACGCAACCTCTTGGTGGACTCATACGCATTCAGCAAGGAGGTCCAGTGAGTTAAAAAGGACTATGTGAGTTAGCATGGAGTATCATACCCATACATATCATTAACATTATATTAGTGTCACAATTTAGAGAAAAAGAAAAAGTCTTTTGGGAAATCGGTTACTCAAGGCCTCTGGGAAGGAAGGTTATGTGAGGAAAGGCTGTGCAAAAACACTCCAGCTCCCATACCTTTGGTTACAAAGCTGACAGACAAGTGCTTCTGTGGGCAGCGTGAGGATAGGAAGGAAAATATAAACACAATCCTAATTGTTCTGTTTGTTCTACAATGTTAGCACAGTGTCAAGACCTTTGGCTGAGAGATAAATGCCTCCGTGAACAATGTTTAAGAATAAAAATCCTTAAGTTCTGTTTGTTTTATAATGCCAGGACAGAGTAAGGAAGAACAAAAGGAAAGGTTCATAGGGAAAAAGAAAGAATTTACGCACTTTTGTAAGAACTGCCCAGGTACTCCCCTATGTGGGCTGTACCATTTCACCATCCCTCACCAAGAACGAGATGTCAAATGGATAAGGAAGGAGTTGGATAATGCATGTCCTAACATCAC
Organism: Panulirus ornatus; assembly: GCF_036320965.1. NCBI lineage: Eukaryota > Metazoa > Arthropoda > Malacostraca > Decapoda > Palinuridae > Panulirus > Panulirus ornatus. The sequence continues at coordinate 10,008,024 of NC_092292.1, read as the reverse complement.
TGTAATACACAGTACAAACAAAAAGTACTTTTCAGTAAAACTGGGTTACTTTAGATCAAGGGCAATACGGTATAAAGATAATTACTTTACTAATTATCATAACTCGGGTAGTCTTTACTAACTGGTATAACTGGGTCAATGTAATACAATGGCAATACATAATACGATTACATATGAGTATCTAACACCTCTGAGATGCTTTCGGGCAATGGCATCACAACTGAAAATTACTAGGCCACTAGTGGGACAATAACCTACCTCACAACAACATATTCTGATATACTGACACGAAAGAGGTGCCGGTGAGTCGATCTGCCACGTCCTAGGGATGTTCTCGGTGGCCCAAGTTCGACTTTCAGATGAGCAATAGCAAATTGCTTAGATTGAATTCCATGTGAACATTACATTTGTTCTGATATACAGACGTCATTAAGGAGATGTCTGTGAGGCGATATTCGGCTTCCTTGGGACCAGAGTGTGGGCGGCCTGTTTCACCCTAGTGGCCTACAGTGTGTGGGTTAGGATCTTGGAGCTATAGTACAGCAGCGTAAGAGGGATAGGTTTATGTCCCATCCATGGTCCAGTGATGCACTGTTTGCATATCGTTTTTGGTGGTCAGGGTTCGACTCTAGGGCGCGAAATGGTAAAATTAGTTAAATTGATTCACATGTGAACACTACACGTGTTACCGGACTCTACTTGCTCGAGCTTACAACGTGAAAAATTACTTTTGATGAGGCTGCATCACTGGGAGTATATAGTCTCATAAAAGAACTTCTCATTTCAAAGGAGTCTGCATTTTCCTGATACTGGAGGTAGCGCAGCCTTGGGCTGAGGGATTCTTTTGAGGAAGAAGTCCTGGGGAACAACAAATAAACAATATATATATATATATATATATATATATATATATATATATATATATATATATATATATATATATATATTCTTTTCAGGAAAGGTAAACCTATCAACCAGTTTACACCCTGCCTGTGTCAGCTGCTGGGTAGCATTTACTGGAGAGCAAGGACGTCTGGACGCCAGAATCTCTGAGCCCTAGGCTCGTTCCTTGCGAAAAAGTCATTTAATTACCCGACCGGCGCGTTCAGTAAATAGGACCCACCACGGGCAACATGACCGAGCGCTACTCTCAGTCCCTTGCCAGTAAGAAGCGTGACAGGGGTTTTGGGTACATGTGGCTGGCGTTGTGGATGACGTGCACACGACAACCCTGTCTTAATAACCTTCTATCAGTCGACAGGCGACAAACACACACACTACGGGGTCATCTCGCAGATCCTGTAGTAGTGTTAGTTAAACCTAGAGGTCGTCTCGCAGGTCCTGTATCAGTATGAGATAAACCCAAGGGTACTCTCGCAGGTCATCTTGTAGGTCCTGTATCAGTATGAGATAAACCCAAGGGTACTCTTGCAGGTCATCTTGCAGGTCCTGTATCAGTATGAGATAAACCCAAGGATACTCTTGCAGATCCTGTATCAGTATGAGATAAATCCAAGGATACTCTTGCAGGTCCTGTATCAGCATGAGCTAAACCCAGCAGTCATCCCGCACATCCTATATCAGCATAAGCTATACCCACACACTGTGATATCGTCCCTCGTAAATCCCCAGCTTCACGCATCAAGAAACCATCTGTTCTGGAGAGGAGGAGGCATTCGCCCTCCAGTGGAGCTCTCCGTCTTTCTGATCCTTCTGCAGTTGATCTTCTACGTCACGTTATAATCTCCTCCTGGTCCGACTATTAGCGTCATGCTCGGGGGATTATTTTCTATTGAGATGTGTTGCTCTTTAGGACCTCTTGAGAGCACCTTATTGCTTTAAAGGTGGCAGCTTCTTCCGTGAGGAGAGTTGCCAGTGGAAAGTATACACAGAGACTAGAATCATGGCTCTCGATACCCCATAGCATCTTAGTCCGACGTTGACGTAAGTAGCATCGAATAACCTGCGGTCAAGTCTTATTCTATATCACACACATATGATCCTCAGCCGCCACGCCAACACTGGCAGCCGCAAAGCTCGCTGCAGGACTGGCTAAAGGAGGGAAGGAAAAGAGTGCTCTGAAATCTAGTTTCCTCCTGGACCACCGAGTGACTCATATTAAGACCATCTCTTTTTCTTTATGAACCATCGACTCACAGCGTCGGACGGATTATGCGAGGAAGGATAATCTTTCTCTTTTTTGAGTTTGCACCAGAATCGTTTTTGGAGATGTATGGAGGATGTCATCCGTCACTCCAAACCACTCACTGTCCAAATCCACTGGGAGGTGTCTGCTCTCCAGGATACAGTGGGTAATTCTAGGATAATCATCGCTGTTTAACGTGAGTAAAGACGTTACATTCTCTGTGTCTGGAATATGATTCTCACTTCGGTTTTCCAATACTTGGCTATGATATGTAATCACCAGCTGAGTCAAAAGAATCGCAGTGTGTCAGAAGTGGACATATGTTGAGCCTAGTGATATATATATATATATATATATATATATATATATATATATATATATATATATATATATATATATATATATATTCATACATATTCGCCATTTCCCGCGTTAGCGAGGTAGCATTGAGAACAGAGGACTGAGCCTTAGAGGGAATATCCTGACTTGGCCCCCTTCTCTGTTCCTTCTTTGGAAAATTTAAAACGGGAGGGGAGGATTTCCAGCCCCGCCACTCCCTTCCCTTTTAGTCGCGTTTTACGACACGCAGGGAATACATGGGAAGTATTCTTTCTCCCCTATCTCCTACATATATATGGACCGTGTTCCCTTGGGGTTCATGTGTGGTGGTGTGGTCGGTAGGAGTCAAACTCGTTGGGTAAAAGTCCGATGGAGGTAGAGAGGGTGTGGGGTAATTGGTTCATTTAGGGAGGTACAAAATAATCTTACTGTTTCAGCTCGTCTTGTACCCTGATGATTTATATATCTGTGATGATTTATCGTTTGTATTCAATCTGACCGATGATGGGCATAATACGTGTGCCCTAAACGTCTCTTGTATCTCAAGATTAGGATGAAAATGAATATAGGACATTCAATCACACCATATCTGATGAAGCAAAACGCATGGTGAGAATGAATGGAAAAAAAAAATACTACCCTAGTGAGGGTACATATGCACTGGTCTTTGACAAACAGTGCATTGAGATAAAAATTCTGCCAGCGCGCGCACACACACACACACACACACACACACACACACATGTATATATCGCTGCTTCCTGCCTTTGCATGGTAGGGTCAGGAACAGGTGAAGAAAGGCTGCATCCGCTCACACCATTCTCAAGCTGCCATGCGTAATGCACCGAAATCACTGCTCCCTATTCACAACCAGGCCCCACACACCTACCCATGGCTTACCCTGGACAGTTTATATACACTGGTTCAGTCCATTAACATCACGTTGGCTCCTGTATACCACATGGTTCCAATTCACTCTATCCTAAGAACGCTTCCACCCTCTTGCTTGTTCAGGCCCCAATCGCTCAGGATCATCTACACTCCATCCTTATATCTCCAATTAAGTCTCCTGGTTCTCCTTGTTCCCTCTATTTCTGACGCGTATATCCTGTTTGTTAACCTTTCCTCACTCATTCCTTCCATTTGTCCGAACTATATCAGCACGTTCTCCCCAGGTCTCTCAACCATACTCATTTCATTACCACACATCTCTCTTACCCTTTCGTTACTAACTCGATTACACCAGCTCACACCAAATCTTGACTATGAACTCCATCCATACAATACTGTTGGGACTACCATACCTTCATACATACCCATTCTTACCCTCCTAAATAAAAATCTCTGTTCCACACATTCTTCTGTACTCCCATAATTTCGCCCCCTCACCCACCCTATCATTTACTTCATCTTCTATGGTTCCATTCGCAGCTATTTCCACTCCAGGTATCTAAAATACTTCACTTCCCCCAGTTTTTCTTTGCTCAAATTCACACCCCCAACTAACCTGTTCCTCAACTCTGCTAAACCTAACAATCTTGCTTTTATTCACATTTACTTTCAACTTTCTCCTTTCACACACCTTCCAATTCATACCCCAACTTCTGCAGTTTCTTACTCGGATATGCCACCTGTGCTGTATCATCAGCAAACAAGTGATTCACTTTCCAGGCCTCTCATCCCCAACAGACTGCATACTCGCCCCTCTATCCTTGACTCTGGCCTTTACCATCGCAACACCTTATCCATAAACAAATTAAATAACCATGGTAACATCACACACCCCTGCCGTGGAAGTAGTCACGTTCTTTTCTTCCTAATGGTCCACATGCCTTACTCCCTTGATAAAGACCTTCCACAAGGCATCTCTACCATCCCTATCATACGTTCTCTCCAAATCCATAAATGCTATATGCAAATCCATCCATTTCTCAAAGTATTTTTCACACACATTCTTCAATGCAAATACCTGATCAACATATTCTCTACCACTTCTGAAACCAGACCGTTCCCCTAATCTGATGCTCTGTATATACCTACACCATCTCAATCCCTTACAACTTACCAGATACACTCAGCAATATCATACCACTGTAGATTGAACACTCTCTTTTATCCCCTTTGCCTTGATGCAGTGGCACTACACATGCATTCCGCCAATCCTCAGGCACCTCACCATGATCCATGCATACATGGAAAATCCTAACTAGCCAATCAATAACACAGTTACCCTCTTTTTGATAGAGTCAACAATAATACCATCTACTCTAGCCACCTCGCTTCATTGCATCCCTCGTAAGGCTTTCACCACCTCTTCCTTCTTCACCAAACAACTCTCCATAACTCTTTCACTTTGCATTCCACCTCCACCCTAATATCCTAAATCTTCCAGTCTATCATCAGACACTCTCAACAGTCCCTCAAAATACTCGCTCCATCCCCTCACTTCATCACTTCCTGGTACTACTTCCTCTTTTGTCCCCTTCACTGATGTTCCTATTTGTTCTTTTTTTTTCACACATCATTAATCTCTTTCCAAAACATATCATTCTCCCTAAGGTTTAATGATACCTGTTCACCCCAACTCTCATTTGCCTTCTTTTTCAATCCTTGCACCTTCCTCTTGACCTCATGCCGCTTTCTCTTATACATCTTCCAATCATTTGCACACCTTCCCTGTAAGTATCGCCCAAACACCTCTCTTTCTCTTTCACTAGAAAATCTAACTCTTCATCCCACAACCCCTACCATTTCTAATCTGCCCACCTACCGCCCTCCGCATACCACATGCATCTCTCGCACAGACACCAGTTTCCCTAAATGTCTCCCATTCGTCACCCACTCCCCTTTCTTCATTTACTTCACCCTTTGCATTCTACATTCAATCTCTTCCGTTACCTCTTCACACAAATCTCTTTTTCAAGCTCACCTACTTTCACCATTCTCCTCTCACCGATATTGTTTCTCCTTTATCTAAAACTTCAACAAATCTTCATATACATGTATGTACCTGTCTGTGTATGTATACGTGTGATGTCGCGTGGAACATCATACGTATCATCCCAGAATAACAAATTTTTCTCTGTAAATATTCTTCAATGAGAGCTCTGACGTCAGAGGAGGACTGTTATCTCCCCACCTCTTCCATTATGTGACGGCCTCAACCCACAGGAGCATGAAAAGAAACTCCCCGGATAAAAATCCCAAATGTTCCCAGCGCAATTCCTAACAACACTTCGGCCGCTTTTATTGCGTCTCTTTAATGGGGTTTTCTCTCTAAATTGTCGGTGTTCTCTGAGCATTCTTTTTCCGGCCGTAAGATCTGGCCTTCTTACCTTGGCCGTTGACAAGCAGGACGCCGCCAGGAGGCCAGATTTTATTGCATTCCTGCACTGAATTATAACATTGGCTACCAATTACTGATACTGGAAGTGTACCACATACCAACCTGTTCATTTCGAACGAGAAGAAAGCAGTCTTATTGCAAGCATTATATGTTTATCGTTATACACTGACAATTACTCTCGACCTAAATTCACACAAAAACTTAATAAAACTTAGAACTATTTCTTCGGGCGACGACAAAGCCATTAGCTCAAATAAGGACAAAAGCCTCGGTAATACATGCATGATGATACTCTAGGGCAAACTGTGAACAGGAGTTCAGGGAAGCGATTGACCACATGTATAGACATCGAGGAAATTAAGCGGAGGAGAGAAGGTAGACAGAGGACGAGTAAGGGCACAGAAAAACAGATGTGGTAAACCAAATTTACCAAAGTCTTAGTCAAAGTTTCTCAATGATTTTGCTTTCCGACAGTGGTTTGAAATGCTACTTTCTCACACAGTGACCGACATGGCACGAACATATAATATTCCCCAATCAAGGCCATCTCGGGCGAAAGGAAAAAAAAAAGTCGAAATCAATCAGAGCTCAGCAAGCGTTTGTTGACTGGAAATGAACCGTGTAATGAGAGAGTGAAAATAACCCAGGCTTATTACTCTGTTGACAGAGGTGAACACCACAGACAGACGACAGACGAGACCCAAACCCTAACTCACCCAAGGATCACCTTCAGGAAGGTCACCCAGCCTTTCCTCTCACTCCGCCTCCTCCACTCCAACGTCTAAAGCCATCATCATAGAAACTTTTACCGCCGTTTTCTTTCCCCGCAACAAGGATTGCCAAGCCTCGAAATCACAAAGCTTATTTGATACTCCTTGAAATCCCAAAGCCTAGATGGCAGTTTTTGAAAGCCCAGAGTAAAGTTAGCAGTCCTAGAAATTCCAAAGCCTAGCAGGCAACCCTAAAAACACCGAAGCCTAATCAGAAAAAGAGCCAATATGTATATATCTCCGTGACATGCAACTTCATCTGAAGTTGTAGAGGGGGTCAACTTGCGAAGAATGAAGATGAGACAAAAATTTGACATCATGAGAACCAACTTAAAATTCCTGATCATATCATTTACTCACAGATTATCCAACCTTTGGTTCCTTCAGCGTCTTCCTTCACTAAAGCAACTACCAAAGTAACTGAGACAAGATATACTAGCGATAAACAGGAGCGAGGACAGTATTAAGCAATTTAGAGGACACAGAAAAGACGTGAAAATGATTAAAAAAAAAAGAGAGTTTGCCCAGATAGTATGATTGACGAATCAGCAGCAGTGACTCTGTGTTATTATCATGATCCACATAACTCCTTATAGGACAGCAAGTGTCTGGGGTACGGCTTACATATGGCTTTCCTCCGTAGCCCGAATGGATCTTAAGAGGGAACACATGGGAAAGAAAGATAACAGAAGACCTGATGGTCTATGACAAGATGGTCTGCCGAAGGACAGTGATGGGATTCTATATTCATATTCTATACACTTGGGCGAGACAGGATAGTGAAGAAGAAGGCCCCCTTAACAGTAACCGACTAGCATTCATCTGTGCTGACCCTTTTTGTGAGGTGTAAATAAATGCTAGCGATTACGTAAAGATGAGCGGCTTGTTCACTTAAAGGTGATCTACAGCAACGGGCTTAAAGACAGCGAAATATACCTATACTGCAGATATCGGAGACGAGTGAAAGAAGCGACACAAACGGAAATTTCGGGTTGATGATGATGTAAATTGCCACAAAGCCATTCAGACGTGGGGTCGCGTTCGTCGAGTGTTTTACGTCATTTGCGCCACGATATCCATTTGCCTCTTGGTAGTCATTCAGACCTTCACGTACATTATCACGATATCATTATCTCTTCCAGTATCATTTATCCATTTCAGCGGCTAGTGATCCTACAGCTATCAAGGATCTTATGTGGTGATCTTAATAGATTCCTACACTGAACTGGGCGCAATGAACTATACAGTGTCGTTTACGCTTCCACCGCTGGACGAGTTTGCTGTGTCGTCAGCTAGTTCCCACCAGTGGAGGAGTTTGAGGCTGTAAGATCGCGCCACTGGAGAAGTCTTGTGTGTTTTTTACGTTAGGTCCCACCACTAGTAAAGTTCGTGGTCATAAGTCCCAACACTGGCAAGGGTTCTTGCGACGTAAGGCTTTCGCCACCACTAACGGAGGAGTATTACGTTCTTGAGTCTACCAGTGGAAGGGTTCGATGTCTTTCAAGGTCCCAGTTTCCGAAAAAAGTTTGTCTTCAGTTCCTACCACTGGAAGGGTTTTTTCATACCGCAAGTTCTTACCCCAAAACTTGTGATAGTGTTAAGTAAGACTCTTACAGCTATACGCATAAGCGTTATGACTGAGGACGCGTAAGCGAGAGAAAGCGAAAATTAGTCGAGGTTGCAAAGTATCTATTACTAATGCCAGTCGAGTCGACAGAAAATTGAAAGGCGCATGTAAACGCTCAATGACAGAAATTGTAATGAAGGATCCGGCAGAGACGAGCAGCAGGTCTGGATACAGAAAGCAACGTGCTAAAGAGAGAAAATATAAGAGACTCATTCTGTGATGCCATCTCTGTCACTCTCAGTGGTGTACAGAATGAGACTCTGGTGTGGTGTGGGATATATTGCAAAAGTTACTGGAGTCCAACATCCTTCTGTGTTTTTGACATTGTGTGTTGGGTTTTGAGAGGTCTGCGTCAGAAATGCTGTAAGCTCCTGAGGTGATATTAGAGATGTAACAAAACATAAAGTGATAGGTTGATCGTGTCTTTGGTATACATATACAGACGAAGAGAAACAGATGAGATGTGAATCCTATGCAAGGGGATGTAGATAATGATAAGCTGTCAGTAAATATATTGCATTTGGCCATTGTTTTTGTATCCCCGACGTGAATCCTCACGAGAAAGCTCGGATCCTCGTGTTTCATATTCACACTTGATCGCTGTTTATACCGTAGCGCCAGGAAAAGACGAAGAAAAAACTCATACGTTTATATCCATGATCTAGTTGTCCCTTGTTTACCACATCCCTCTAATTCACTCATTCTCGTGCACGCCTTTCAATCATCTGCATGTTCAACCCCGAGCGCTTACAATCTTTTTCACTCCACCCTTCCATTTCCCATTTGGTCTCCAACCTTTTCTTCCCTTCTACTTTTGACAACATATATCCTCTTTATCAACCTCTCCTCACTCATCCTCTTCATATGTCCATACCATTCCAGCACAACCTCTTTCGCTCTCTGGCTGCAGAGACAAACGCGCATCCGCTTGGGATGAAACTGGGTATGTAATGACCAGCTACACCTCAGTAAGGGAGGTGAAGGAAGACATTGCTTACTCTCTCCTGTAGAAGATGTAAAAGGAGGCTAGGAAGGCTGATGCAGCTCACGTAAAGGGGGTTACTGGGAATATGGACACCAGTGACACCCTTACCACCAGTGACCCTTTCAAGACATTCACAGCTGAAAACTGTCACCTAAGAGACTGCATATCTCAATTTCCTCATTACGAAGCATTTAGATAAATGCTCTCTATTTCACATCGTCCTCAACGTTAAAAATCATTCATCTTAATTAGCGTCAGTGGGGACTTGAGTCTTCTCTTTTCAGAAAACCCGTCAGATAATGATATTCTGAAGTACTGGAAAACGGACGAGTGTAAGACTCGTCTAAATACTTGATAATGTTCATGTAAACACAGTATAGGGCTAGGATGCACTATATAGCTTCCCAGATGTGTCCAGGTTTGTAGCATTGGTCCATAAGTCTTAACATGCTGTCTGACGGAGGATATACGATAAAGCCGTCATTTATCCTGCCTCTATAGAGCGTCTATTTGAATATCTTTCTGATCATTCAATAAAAGGGAGTACGTCACTACGTGTGCCTATTCTGGTGACAGGTGTGGTAGTGGCTCCTGTGGGAATGACAGACGCAACAGCGAAAGGAGCAGGAGTCAGAGAGGGAGTCACAGATATCTGAGTGACGGGTACAGAGGAAATGGTCATTTGAGGGGTAAGCATTGGAGTAACGATAATAGAAGTGGAGCGAGAGAGAGAGAGAGAGAGAGAGAGAGAGAGAGAGAGAGAGAGAGAGAGAGAGAGAGAGAGAGAGAGAGAGAGAGAATGACGGGCGTAAGAGAGCTGGGAGGAGAAGCCGAAGGACCAACCAAGGAGGCAGGCAACCTCCTCCAGCAGTGTACTCAGGTAATTAATTCAGCTTGAGCAGCGACACACAAAAGCCAGCCTGAATGGTTCCTTCCAGCTACTGTTTGTCTAATTACTTCGGGTGGGCCTTGGCTCGATCCTCTGGCCTGATTCTGCCCTACATATGAGGACGTGGCCGTGCTGCCACAAGGGACAGGGTAGCCTGATGCAACCAACAAATATGTCAGTACAAGAATATTGACCATATCAATATCCGGTGTACGACTGGGATCCGGGCGAAACATCTGGGTCTGATATTTGCCGCAGCCGATCGTATTCTAACATATTTGTGTATTGTGCCATGTAGTCTTTCGATCCTGACTTAAAATACACAGTACGTGGTTCTACTTTAAGAGAGGAGGTACTGTGACTCAGTTATCAGAAACCTATTACGCATGTTCTTAACAGGAATTTGGTAAAATAATCAGCCCCTGAAGTCGCCTATATTTTCTTCTGCAAACAAAGCAGCAATCAGATATACAGTGAGAGTAGTTGTCGTTCTTCCCTCTGCCCACTTTACCCTATGGGCTCACTCAGCCTTCAGAAGCGAACATCTAGACGTATTCTGGCCTCTAGCTTCTCTAAGACATCCTCGCTTACCATTTTCAGTTAAATTTCTGACATTTTGTCTTTACTGATGACCATTTCCTTCGTCATCTAAAGAAGTTTCCTGTGATCAGCTCTTAACTTCCAGACTATATTCACATTCCTCACTTTACAAAGTATGTCAAGCCCTACACCCATACACCTCCCGTCTTGTCTTGTTTCTCCTCCGTAATGCAGCCTGTTGGTATTGTCTCTCCTGTCCTGTCCCTGTACACCCTAGTTCTCCTTCATGTACACTGGCAGGAGTTCTACCCTTTCCAGCAGTGCAACCCGACACACACACACACACACACACACACACACACACACACACACACACACACACACACACACAGAGTCTCAGCTGTGATACGACCCGCATCGCCTCACTGGCTCGACTCCCCTTATTGCTCTGTCTCGTATCTTCCGCCCTCCAGGTCCTTCCTCCATGCTAGGATCTGTACAGGGGATATACATCTCTCCAGCATCTTACTCTCGCAGATTTAACCATTTCAGATTTCAGTCTTTTCTTAACAAGCAAGTAGCTCTCATCTTTCCGTTCCCCGCAAGTCGTTCGTTGTGTGAGATCCACTGAGACGAGAACTTGCAATAGTCTTTTCTCTCTCATCTCTCACGGTAGCAGCGCCAGATCTCTTCCAAGCTTCCGTTCTTAGACACGAGAGCCAAACCTTCCACTGCAATATTCATCTCAATGTGTCAGTCCCCTTCTCGTGGCAAGGTAATGTTAATATCACCCGAATGAATCGCATCTTGAATTTCCTTTTTCATATGATATCTAGACATCTTTTATTCTCTAACAAATACACCAATGAAGATGGCCTCACGGGATCGCTTTCACGCACCATGTAAGAAAAGGGTAACAATGAAAAAGAGGTGGATGAGCAATACTAACCTTACTCCCTCCTGACCCACAATGTAAGCTCAATACCCTAAGTGCACTCTAGTCCCTCAGGCGTGGGTGTCAGGTCGACAGCTGCTCTCGATAAATCTTTATGCAGGAAAGATATCGGACACGTGACCTGTATTCTTTATAACATCCTCCCACAGCAGCCTACCCAGCACAGCACCTATTCCCACTTCAGTATTAGCATTCTCCTCATTCATAAAACTTCACCCACTCTCCTCCGACTCGCCAATATTTTCTAAACTTTCAATGGCATGTCAAAACTCTGATGCACTTATCTTCCTCCCTCGATAAATTCCTCGAGAAACAACCTCAGCCCCTTACACTTGCATATATATATATATATATATATATATATATATATATATATATATATATATATATATATATATATATATATATATATTTTTTTTTTTTGCTTTGTCGCTGTCTCCCGCGTTTGCGAGGTAGCGCAAGGAAACAGACGAAAGAAATGGCCCAACCCACCCCCATACACATGCCTTGATTCAATCCACTGACAGCACGTCAACCCCGGTACACCACATCGCTCCAATTCACTCTATTCTTTGCCCTCCTTTCACCCTCCTGCATGTTCAGGCCCCGATCACACAAAATCTTTTTCACTCCATCTTTCCACCTCCAATTTGGTCTCCCTCTTCTCCTCGTTCCCTCCACCTCCGACACATATATCCTCTTGGTCAATCTTTCCTCACTTATTCTCTCCATGTGACCAAACCATTTCAAAACACCCTCTTCTGCTCTCTTAACCACGCTCTTTTTATTTCCACACATCTCTCTTACCCTTACGTTACTTACTCGATCAAACCACCTCACACCACACATTGTCCTCAAACATCTCATTTCCAGCACATCCATCCTCCTGCGCACAACTCTATCCATAGTCCACGCCTCGCAACCATACAACATTGTTGGAACCACTATTCCTTCAAACATACCCATTTTTGCTTTCCGAGATAATGTTCTCGACTTCCACACATTCTTCAAGGCTCCCAGAATTTTCGCCCCCTCCCCCACCCTATGATCCACTTCCGCTTCCATGGTTCCATCCGCTGCCAGATCCACTCCCAGATATCTAAAACACTTCACTTCCTCCAGTTTTTCTCCATTCAAACTCACCTCCCAATTGAATTGACCCTCAACCCTACTGTACCTAATAACCTTGCTCTTATTCACATTTACTCTCAACTTTCTTCTTTCACACACTTTACTAAACTCAGTCACCAGCTTCTGCAGTTTCTCACATGAATCAGCCACCAGCGCTGTATCATCAGCGAACAACAACTGACTCACTTCCCAAGCTCTCTCATCCCCAACAGACTTCATACTTGCCCCTCTTTCCAAAACTCTTGCATTCACCTCCCTAACAACCCCATCCATAAACAAATTAAACAACCATGGAGACATCACACACCCCTGCCGCAAACCTACATTCACTGAGAACCAATCACTTTCCTCTCTTCCTACGCGTACACATGTCTTACATCCTCGATAAAAACTTTTCACTGCTTCTAACAACTTGCCTCCCACACCATATATTCTTAATACCTTCCACAGAGCATCTCTATCAACTCTATCATATGCCTTCTCCAGATCCATAAATGCTACATACAAATCCATTTGCTTTTCTAAGTATTTCTCACATACATTCTTCAAAGCAAACACCTGATCCACACATCCTCTACCACTTCTGAAACCACACTGCTCTCCCCAATCTGATGCTCTGTACATGCCTTCACCCTCTCAATCAATACCCTCCCATATAATTTGCCAGGAATACTCAACAAACTTATACCTCTGTAATTTGAGCACTCACTCTTATCCCCTTTGCCTTTGTACAATAGCACTATGCACGCATTCCGCCAATCCTCAGGCACCTCACCATGAGTCATACATACATTAAATAACCTTACCAACCAGTCAACAATACAGTCACCCCCTTTTTTAATAAATTCCACTGCAATACCATCCAAACCTGCTGCCTTGCCGGCTTTCATATAAAGCGCAAGTGAGTCACAGGGTGGAGGAGGGGGCGAAGGTTCTGAGGCGTTGAAGAATGTGTGAAAGGCAAGAACGTTATCTCGGAAAGCAAAAATGGGTATGTTTGAAGAATAGTGGTTCCAACAATGTTATGTGGTTGTGAAGCATGGGCGACAAATAGGGTTGTGCGGAGGAGGGTGGATCTGTTGGAAATGAGATGTTTGAGGACAATATGTTGTGTGAGGTGGTTTGATCGAGTAAATAATGAAAGGGTAAGAGAGATGTGTGGTAATAAAAAGAGTGTTATTGACAGGGCAGAAGAGGGAATATTGAAATGGTTTGGTCACATGGAAAGAATGAGTGAGGAGAGACTGACAAAGAGGATATATGTGCCAGAGGTGGAGGGAACGGGGTGAAGTGGGAGACCAAATTGGAGGTGGAAGGATGGAGTGAAAAAGATTTTGAGCGATCGGGTCCTGAACATCCAGGAGGATGAAAGGCGTGCAAGGAATAGAGTGAATTGGAACGATGTGGTATACCGGGGTTGACGTGCTATCAGTGGATTGAACCATGGCATGTGAAGCCTCTGGGGTAAACCATGGAGAGTTTTGAGGGGTCTGGATGTGGAAAAGGAGCTGTGGTTTCGGTGCATTACACATGACAGATAGAGTCTGAGTGTGGACGAATGTGGCCTTTGATGTCCTTTTCTACCGCTACCTCGCGCGCACGCGAGAGGATGGGGGGTGCCATTTCATGTGGCAGGGTGGGGGCGGGAATGGATGAAGGCAACATGTATGAATATGTGCATGTATATATATGTATATGTCTGTGTATGTATAGGTATGTAAACGTTGAAATGTATAGGCATGTATATGTGCGTGTGTGGACGTTTATGTATATACATGTGTATGTGGGTGGGCTGGGCCATATTTTCTTCTGTTTCCTTGCGCTGCCTCTCAATCAATGCCCTCCTATATAATTTCCCAGGAATACTCAACAAACATACCTCTGTGATTTGAAAACTCACCTTTATCCCCTTTACCTTTGTACAATGGCACTATGCATGCATTCTGCAAATCCTCAGGCACTTCACCATGAACCATACACACACTGAATATCCACACCAACCAGTCAACAACACAGTCACCACCTTATTTGATAAATTCCACTGCAATACCATCCAAACCCGCCGCCTTGCCGGCTTTCATCTTCCGCAAAGCTTTCACTACCGCTTCTCTGTTTACCAAATCATTCTCCCTGACCCTCTCACTTCGCACACCACCTCAACCAGAACACCCTATATCTGCCACTCTATCATTAAACACATTCAACAAACCTTCAAAATACTCTCTCCATCTTCTCACTTCACCACTACTTGTTATTACCTCCCCATTTGCCCCCTTCACCGATGTTACCATTTGTTCTCTTGTCTGTCTTACGCACATTATTTACCTCCTTCCATAACATCTTTTTATTATTCTTAAAATTCAATGACACTCTCTCACCCCAACTCTCATTTGCCCTCTTTTTCACCTCTTGCACCTTTCTCTAGACCTCCTGCCCCTTTTTTTCATACATCTCCCAGTCTTTCGCACTACTTCCCTGCAAAAATCGTCCAAACGCCTCTCTCTTCTCTTTCACTAACAATCGTACTTCTTCATCCCACCACTCACTACCCTTTCTAATTTGCCCACCTCCCACCTTTCTCATGCCACAAGCATCTTTTGCACAAGCCATCACTGCTTCCCTAAATACATCCCATTCCTCTCCCACTCCCCTTACCTCATTTGCTTTCACCTTCCATTCTGCACTTAATCTCTCCTGGTACTTCCTCACACAAGTCTCCTTTCCAAGCTCACTTACTCTCACCACTCTCTTCACCCCCAACATTCTCTTTTTTTTCTGAAAACCTCTACAAATCTTCACCTTCGCCTCCACAAGATAATGATCAGACATCCCTCCAGTTGCACCTCTCAGCACATTAACATCCAAAAGTCTTTCTTTCACGCCTATCAATTAACACGGAATCCAATAACGCTCTCTGGCCATCTCTCCTACTTACATACGTATATCTCTCTTTTTAAACCAGGCATTCCCAATACCCAGTCCTTTCTCAGCATACAAATCTACACGCTCTTCATCATTTCCATTTACAACATTGAACACCCCATGTACACCAATTATACCCTCAACTGCTAAATTACTGACCTTTGCATTCAAATCACCCATCACTATAACCCAGTCTCGTGCATCAAAGCTACTAACATACTCACTCATTTGCTCTCAAAACACTTGCCTCTCACGATCTTTCTTCTCATGATCAGGTGCACAGGCACCAATAATCACTCATCTCTCTCAATCCACTTTCAGTTTTACCCATATCAATCTAGTTTACTTTCTTTCACTCTATCAAATACTCCCACAACTCCTGCTACAGGAGTAGTGCTACTCCTTTGCTTTTGTCCTCCCACCAACCCTTGACTTTGCTCCCAAGACATTCCCAGTCCACTCTTCCCCTTTACCCTTGAGCTTCGTTTCACTCAGAGCCAAAACATCCAGGTTCTTTTCCTCAAACATGCTACCTAACTCTCCTTTTTTCTCATCTTGGTTACATCCACACACATTTAGACACCCCAAACTGAGCCTTCGAGGAGGATGAACACTCCCCGCGTGACTCCTTTGTTTCCCCTTTTTTAAAGTTAGAATACAAGGAGGGGAGGGTTTCTAGCCCCCGCTCCGTCCACTTTAGTCGCCTCCTACGACACGCGGGGAATGCATGGGAAGTATTCTTTCTCCCCTATCCTCAGGGATATATATATATATATATATATATATATATATATATATATATATATATATATATATATATATATATATATATATATATTCAAATATCTTCTATCTCTCTCAGGCGATATTTTGTCGTTCTTATCATCTCGAAATTCTATTTATTTCCTCGATTCTCTTCTCTCTCCTTTCGCCTGTGTCCTCTCGTGTTTAGTTTCTCCCTTTTTCCTTCTTCTGTCAACATCACCTGTTTCTTCTCGTTTCGTCCTTCCTTTTCACTATTTTCTGATAGTTTCGTGTGATTCTTCTTCCTTGAGATTTCCTCTTTTCTTCTATATTTTCCATAATCTCTTTATCTTATCATTCCTTTTTATACTCCCTCATTATTTTATCATTCATCATCCTCTTTATTCTACTACTCCTATTTCCTTCAACGTCTCCTTTCATCTTCTCCTAATCGTTTTTCCCCATTTTATTACCTCTACCATCATCACATTCTTCTTCATCAATCTTCCTTAGATCTACTAAACCTCTCATCATCGTCTGATCCTTTTCCTCCTGAGATCCACTCAACCCCTTCTCTTCATTTGATCCTTTTCCTCAGATCCACTCAACCCCTTATCTTCATTTGATACTTTTCCTTCTTAGACCCACTCAATCCCTTATCTTCAGTTGATCCTTCTTCTTCTTAAACACACTCAACCCCTTATCTTCAGTTGATCCTTTTCCTTCTAGATCCACTCAACCTCTAATCTTCAATCTGATCCTTTTCCTTCTTACACCCACTCAATCCCTTATCTTAATCTAATCTTATGTTTTCTTTTTAAATCCAACTGACTCCTTATATTCATCTAATTCTCAATTTTCTTCTGAAATACACTCAACTCCTTATCTTCATCTGATCTTTTATTCTGAAATTCACTCAAATCCTCATCATCAACTGATCCTTTATCATCCTAACTTTTCCTTACTTCATCTTCCACCTTGCTATCCACCTCTCCTTACTTCTAAATATTGAAAACCAATAATATCGGAATCCTTGCCACCCATTCCTCTAGAGCCATCAGGAGTAGCTCATCGTCTCTTGCCACCTTCACTGACTTATGAAACCACTTTATCAAAGGCCCAGGTTCTTGTCTTCCTCTTTTTCTTTTGTTTTTGTTTTTTACGTGTATCCTTATTAAAAGCCATATCAAAGGAAGTCTTCAGGCGATCGTTCGCTGCCTCTCTGTCTTTTGTTTGGAGGCGTGTCAGCTCTCTCGTTAAGGTTGTTGTTGTTGTTGTTCTTATTGTTTTGGATGTTGCTGTTGATGATCTGGATGCCACTGTTCTTGCCACAGGTGCAATGTCGTTGTTTTTCTTCTTGTTGCTACCGTTGTGGCTTTGCCTTTGTACAAAGGCACTATGCAAGCATTCCGCCAATCCTCAGGCACCTCACCATGAGTCATACATACATTAAATAACCTTACCAACCAGTCAACAATACAGTCACCCCCTTTTTTAACAAATTCCACTGCAATACCATTTAAACCCGCTGCCTTGTCGGCTTTCATCTTCCGCAAAGCTTTTACTACCTCTTCTCTGTTTACCAAATCATTTTCCCTAACCCTCTCACTTTGCACACCACCTCGACCAAAACACCCGACATCTGCCACTCTATCACCAAACACATTCAACAAACCTTCAAAATACTCACTCCATCTCCTCACATCACCACCATATATATATATATATATATATATATATATATATATATATATCTACTTTGTCGCTGTCTCCCGCGTTAGCGACGTAGCCCAAGGAAACAGACGAAAGAATGGCCCAACCCACCCCCATACACACGTATATACATACACGTCCACACACGCAAATACATACTATACATCTCAACGTATACATATATATACACACACAGACATATACATATATACACATGTACATAATTCATACTGTCTGCCTTTATTCATTCCCATCGCCACCCCGCCACACATGAAATAACAACCCCCTCCCACTACATGTGCGCGAGGTAGCGCTAGGAAAATACAACAAAGGCCTCGTTCGTTCACACTCAGTCTCTAGCTGTCATGTATAATGCACCGAAACCACAGCTCCCTTTTCACACCCCAGGCCCCCCAAAAAATTCAATGGTTTACCCCAGACGTTTCACATGCCCTGGTTTAATCCATTGACAGCACGTCGACCCCGGTATACCACATCGTTCCAATTCACTCTATTCCTTGCACGCCTTTCATCCCCTGCATGTTCTGGCCCCGATCACTCAAAATCTTTTTCACTCCATCTTTCCACCTCCAATTTGGTCTCCCACTTCTCCTCGTTCCCTCCACCTCTGACACATATATCCTCTTGGTCAATCTTTCCTCACTCATTCTCTCCATGTGACCAAACCATTTCAAAACACCCTCTTCTTCTGTCTCAGCCACACTCTTTTTATTACCACACATCTCTCTTACCCTTACATTACTTACTCGATCAAACCACCTCACACCACATATTGTCCTCAAACATTTCATTTCCAGCACATCCACCCACCTCCGCACAACTCTATCTATAGCTCACGCCTCGCAACCATATAGCATTGTTATAACCACTATTCCTTCAACCATACCCATTTCTGGGTATTTTTGAAGGAATAGGAATGGGCTATTGATAGGTTTGTGCGGAGGAGGGTGGATGTGTTGGAAATGAGATGTTTGAGGACATTATGTGGTGTGAGGTGGTTTGATAGAGTAAGTAATAAAAAGATAAGAGAGATGTGTGGAAATAAAAAGAGTGTGGTTGAGAAAGCAGAAGAGGGTGTACTGAAATGGTTTGGTTACGTGGAGAGAATGAATGAGGAAAGATTGACAAAGAGGGTATATGTGTCAGAGGTGGTGGGAACGAGGAAAAACGTGTGAGTTGAAACGATGTTGTATACCGGGGTCGACGTACTGTCAATGGATTGAACCAGGGCATGTGAAGCGTCTGGGGTAAACCATGGAAAGTTTTGTGGGGACCGGATGTGGAAAGGGAGCTGTGGTTTCAGTGCATTACACATGTCAGCTAGGGACAGAGTGTGAACGAATGTGGCCTTTGTTGACTTTTCATAGCGCTACCTTGCTAAGCGGGAGACAGCGACAAAGTATAATGAATAAATAAATAAATGAATATATATATATATATATATATATATATATATATATATATATATATATATATATATATATATATATATATATTTTCGCTGTCTCCCGCGTTTGCGAGGTAGCGCAAGGAAACAGTCGAAAGAAATGGCCCAACCCACCCCCATACACATGTATATACATACGTCCACACACGCAAATATACATACCTACACAGCTTTCCATGGTTTACCCCAGACGCTTCACATGCCCTGATTCAATCCACTGATAGCACGCCAACCCCGGTATACCACATCGCTCCAATTCACTCTATTCCTTGCCCTCCTTTCACCCTCCTGCATGTTCAGGCCCCGATCACACAAAATCTTTTTCACTCCATCTTTCCACCTCCAATTTGGTCTCCCACTTCTCCTCGTTCCCTCCACCTCCGACACATATATCCTCTTGGTCAATCTTTCCTCACTCATTCTCTCCATGTGCCCAAACCATTTCAAAACACCCTCTTCTGCTCTCTCAACCACGCTCTTTTTATTTCCACACATCTCTCTTACCCTTACGTTACTTACCCGATCAAACCACCTCACACCACACATTGTCCTCAAACATCTCATTTCCAGCACATCCACCCTTCTGCGCACAACTCTATCCATAGCCCACGCCTCGCAACCATACAACATTGTTGGAACCACTATTCCTTCAAACATACCCATTTTTGCTTTCCGAGATAACGTTCTCGACTTCCACACATTCTTCAAGGCTCCCAGGATTTTCGCCCCCTCCCCTACCCTATGATCCACTCCCGCTTCCATGGTTCCATCCACTGCCAGATCCACTCCCAAATATCTAAAACACTTTACTTCCTCCAGTTTTGCTCCATTCAAACTTACCTCCCAATTGACTTGACCCTCAACCCTACTGTACCTAATAACCTTGCTCTTATTCACATTTACTCTTAACTTTCTTCTTTCACACACTTTACAAAACTCAGTCACCAGCTTCTGCAGTTTCTCACATGAATCAGCCACCAGCGCTGTATCATCAGCGAAAAACAACTGACTCACTTCCCAAGCTCTCTCATCCCCAACAGACCTCATACTTGCCCCTCTTTCCAAAACTCTTGCATTTACCTCCCTAACAACCCCATCCATAAACAAATTAAACAACCATGGAGACATCACACACCCCTGCCGCAAACCTACATTCACTGAGAACCAATCACTTTCCTGTCTTCCTACACGTACACATGCCTTATATATATATATATATATATATATATATATATATATATATATATATATATATATATATATATATATATCATATAGTTTTCAAACACTCCATTTCCAACACTTTCACGCTCTTCCGTACTTTTACATCTAGATCCCACGCCTCGCGTCCATACAACACCGTAGGGACAACTATACCATCAAACATATCCATCTTTGCTCTCATCGACAAATGACCTCTCTTTCCACACACTCTGTGCGCACAGGATCTTACCCCCATCCCCTTACCCACCTTATGTTTGGCAAACAGCATCTTATCCTCATCCCCTTACCCACCTTATTTTTAGGTACTGAAAAAAATACAGCTTCCTTTAGGTACTTTCCATTCAAACTCGCACTTCAACAAACCTGTCTCTCTCCACTGCCAAAGTTAATAACCTAGCTTTTATCAATATTTATTCTTAACTCTCTCCGTTTAAAATACACTTATACTGTTGCATGAAGTACAATACTACCATCAGTAAGGCCTTAATATATAGTAAGCTAAATCATGCGACAACTGAGAGTGTCTACGCTGTCAAATACAGGGCATGTGAAAACATATATATAGGCCAGACCAGAAAAACGTTAACGGAGAGGTGTTATTGGCACTCTCATGCAGTACGCAGGAATGACCACAAAAATGAGATCGCTAAACATTGTCATGAAAATGATCACCCCATAGATTTTGACAATCCAATTATTCTATGCCCCTTCGCTGATTAAGCCACACGCAACGTCATTGAATCTGTCTTAATTGCTAATGCTAAGAGCTTTAATTTGTGCCCAGGCAATTTCAAAGCCCATCTTAGCGTTAACCAAATCATTTTGAGAGAGCTGACAAAACACGAGAACATAAAAGAACGTTGTTCAAGACACCCATCTACCCAGGTCAACCCCCGCCACGTGAACGCCTTTAATCACTCTCCCTTACAATGGTTACTGCCAGACAAATCAGACATTAGTTGCTCTATACAGATTGGTGCTGGACGCTGGGACTCAAGTGTGATGTTAGGATGTAAATAACGTTAAGTACTGGCACCTGATGATGTGGATTATCTCCACGAAACATGCCGTGCCACTTGTATAGAAAAACTACGTTAAATAAAATTGTATGAACTCCTACTGTAGTGCGATTTCACCTTCATACTATCATCACAGAATAGGGTGACCATCATATCTATCTATTTATCTGTCTCTATCTATCTATCTATCTATACATATATATATATATATATATATATATATATATATATATATATATATATATATATATATATACACATAGAGAGAGAGAGAGAGAGAGAGAGAGAGAGAGAGAGAGAGAGAGAGAGAGAGAGAGAGAGAGAGAGAGAGACAGACAGACAGACAGACAGAGACAGAGACACCATCAACGACGGCTGGACTGATGGTCTATTATAGAAAGCTTTAACATGATGTCATTAACACATCCTTTCCTTCGTAGGAGCGTAACTTGACTACCCTCTGTTCTTGATTACAGGTCAAGGAGACACTCGGCCAAGATTGTCTGAGCAAAGAAGGAACTCATCTTCAGCCTCAGGGAAACTTGACTCATATTCAGCTTTTCGTTTCTCTCAGGCTACACTCGGTGGAGGTCCTTACCTACGCCTACCGAGAATCTTATCCTTCTGATGAGGCTAAGAATGCCACAGAATGCAAGCAAAGCCACACGCAGCTCTGGAGAAAGACCCACACCCAGATGTGAACAAGACTCACCCAAGCAGTCAAAACAAACCATCACTTTTGTTTAGAAGGAATACGTGTGCGCTCCAGGAAACCACGAAGGTCTCTGGTCCTTAAACTTATTTCACTTTAACCTTTCCCTTACAGAGATATCACAACCCTAACTATATCTTAAGATAGCCAAAAAAAAAAAAAAATCTATTTAGTTCCATGTTTGCAAAAAGAAAGAAAAGAAAAAAACTCACTTCTTAATCCAGGCAATTACTTCCTTCCCCAGCTAACCTCACCGATTCTCCACAGAGGCCAAGCCTTAGATTTTTCTGGCCGCGATGTGTTCTTTCTTTTTTTTCTAGTCTGAGACATCCTGATCCCAACAAAGCCCTCGTTCCGGGTAGCATTCCTCCCCTAGTTCTAGAGAAAAGTGCTCTGGAAGTGGCTCTAATCCTACGTAAGCTCTCAGACTCACTCCCCATAACTACTTTCCCTTTCCCCTGGAAACTTGCTGACATACACTCCAATCCAAAGGACAGTGAATCCTTCCCCTCCATCGGATGTAGGTGCAGAACTCTTACCTGGTAAGTACTAGTAACGTGGAAATGTCCGCAAGTATTCACCTTTCCTCCACGTATAGAAATGTACTACTCTCAGACATGCATACTGTGTTTTCGTGCTGTGTTCCTTCCGTTACTGATTTGTTGTATCTCCTCACTCCCACCCAGCTTTGCCTCTGCTATGGATGACCTCAACAAATTATTTACCGCTGCCCTGGTCTTTCCTCTGATAAACGAAGAAGGCATCTGGTTGATTGCACTAAACATCCCTCAAATGGCTCTCCCCATTTTTCCAATATCCTGGAGTCACGTCTTACCTTCACCGACCAACGGCCTCTCTTTCCACCCACTCCTCAGCGCGAACAGGATCGTATCCTCATCCCCTCACCTACCCTGTGTTCAGCTTCCATTGTGCCCTTCGTTACCACGTCCTCTTACTACAGTATACTTGTGGTAGTTAAAGGATCATTTTGTATCTATTGTCTCTGTAGTGCAAGAGTTCTCCATGGTTCTATCTGAGCCTCTGTCTTACTATGTGTGTTGATGACCTCTCAGTAACAGGCTTCACACGAAATTCTTCTGTCACTGCTCAGCAGGGTCCTGCCATCTCCATACACATTGCCTTGATGACAATTTAGCCGCTGATCTACATCTCATGCAATGCGAAAAGTCTGACCTTGCAGAATCTGAAGCGTAAAACCAGAAGTAATATCCTTCTACACTACCAAAGGCAATTTTCAACCATTTCTAATCTTCAAGAACACTTCACGATGTGGTATATTGGGGTCGACGTGCTGTCAGTGGCCTGCAGTGTCTCCAGGGACTATTACATTGTCAAATTTTTGCCAAGAGCTTGCCCTCCTTTTCGTCCTTGTCTCGCTGTACATCCTTACATTCGCGCACATTTTACAGCTCGTCCTCACATGAATTTACCTTCTCAGTCTCAGAAGCTATCCCTGACGAGGCTCAGCTTTAGACCACATGCCTTACTGATGTCCCGTCCCATCATTCATGATCTCTCTCTCTCTCTCTCTCTCTCTCTCTCTCTCTCTCTCTCTCTCTCTCTCTCTCTCTCTCTCTCTCCTCGACCTGAGCTGCTGTGCCTTCTCCTTCTTATCATGCCCACAATCGTCGAGTCTCGGGGTGGATGTCATCTCATTATGCTCCCCACTTGTCTGACCCAGCTGCTCAACTCGCGTCTCCACTTGACTTCCAGCACACTTCTCGTACAAAGACCTTTCTGAGGGCTCTGGTCTGTAGAACGCCTATACCCACTCCTCCCTTACGACACCCCGTGGTCTTCCCTCACTCTAGGTCGTAATCTAGATGGACATATGCCATTCCATTTGCCATTTAGTGCAAGGCAGGTTCTTGCACACAAGGCATCCAGGTCACTAACAGTCATTGTACCACTGTCTTATGTGTCTTCCGTACCATTAATTTAGTCGTACATATAAAAAGAAAGGCCTGAGTTTACTCTAGAACTGCGTTTATCAACATCGCACTTTACCAGCTATTAGAAGACAACAACTCCAGCTTAGTACATCCTTGTCAGCTTATTCTATTACACCCACCATAACCGTACCCTAAGTTACCATAACCCCATCTCCTAACAAACCCAAATTACGATACCATATCTTACCATATCCAAGCTTATAACACTCCAGTTTATCAGAACCAGCTTGCCATGTCAACGAACCCCAGCTTACCATGTCTCCAGATTAATAGAACCACTGCCTGACCCCCAGCAGCGCTAATCCAGCTTAGCTGATCTCACCTTACTAAGCTCCCATTCGCCAGATCCAGTTTAGCTAAATCCATCTCATCTGACCTGAATTCACCGAACCCGGGTTGGCTCCCTCAATACGAAGCATCCGTGCAATGACTACAGTCCTAGCAAGGTGTATTATAGAGAACCTCTCTCTCTCTCTCTCTCTCTCTCTCTCTCTCTCTCTCTCTCTCTCTCTCTCTCAGTAAGTAGGTAGAAGGTAAGTAGTTAGGGAGGTAAGTAGCAGGTGGTAAGAAGACCACAGTACTGCCCACCAGGGTGTTTGGGAAAAAAAATTACTGACGCCTGCAGCTATAAGACGGTACCTTCAGTGGCTGTCATGTTCCACTCCTCTGGCTCAGGTTACTCACATTCCTTTCTGCCTCACTGACATGTGGCGTGTTGGCACTAATCTATCCACCTCACATATAACACATGACGACACGTTAACTCACTTGACCCTGTCTTTTGGTAAAATCTTTTCATAAAACTCGTAAGTCTCTCTCTCTCTCTCTCTCTCTCTCTCTCTCTCTCTCTCTCTCTCTCTCTCTCTCTCTCAGGTAAATAGCCACCAACGAGTGATATTGTACCAGTACTACCCTCCTGGGTATTGGGCGGGTTAGTGACGGCTCTGCAGTGAGCCAACACTCCAGTAGATGTCGAGTTCTACCCCTGTAATAGCCCACGTAGCTGTGTTTTTCTTTCTGGCCCATCCATACGTGGGCTGCTGGCTCTCGGCCTCCATCCCACACATAACACTTGACAATACGTCACTCGTGATTAGGTTTTTCCTACAGTGAACGATGCAAAATATAAAGCCAAGAGAGAAAAATGAAAACGGCACATAATGATCTACGGAAATGTGTAAAGGAAAATGTGTTGGACAATATACTGATCCTGTGAGCCTTTCAACAAGGAAGGCACAGAGTTGTTAAAATCTACAGGAATTCCAAAGAACATACCCGAAATGTATTAAACACAAATATATCAAAGTTCAATGAAAGAGCTTGATCGGGTGTTCAGTATACTACCGAGAGAAAAACAAGGTACATGCAGGGAACAACCACAGAAACATTTAGACGAAAACTTGAAATGCGGATGAAATCAATCCCAGATGAACCCTAAATAGACCATCATGTAATGCCGTCGCGTCAAAGAACTTCAAACAGAAATTGGTTCTCACGTAAGTGTAGATGAACATACATACATAGATTTCCACATAACATGTTTATGATACGCTTGTTGCCAGACTCGAACGCACCCGACCTCCATTCGGGTAGTCACTTGTTTACCATATGGCGACCTAGCCATGTCTCTTGGTTGTATATCAACTGACAGTTATATTTCTCTTATGACTCTCCTGATGATGAGATTATTACACGAAAATGCACTCTGGAACTTATCGTGTTCCACTTCCCAGTGGACTCATAGGATTTTATATATATATATATATATATATATATATATATATATATATATATATATATATATACATTCCTACGAGTCTACGGGGAAAATGAAACACGATAAGGTCCCAAGTGCACTTTCGTGTAATAATCACATCATGGGGGGGAGGGGGGGTAAGGAAAAAGAGAGAAATATAACAGTCAGTTAATATACAACGAAGAGACGTAGCTAGGACGCCATTTGGTAAACATGTGATTGTCCAAGACAGACAACGAGCGTATCATAACCTTATTATGTGGACAAGAAGGTGAATTGTTTACAATATATATATATATATATATATATATATATATATATATATATATATATATATATACGAACAGAGTGCATAGGAACGCGCACCTTCATAGAACATACAAACCTCCAACAGCCAGGATCGAACCCGGGACCCCTGTGCAACAGGCGGTAATGCTACCGCTAGGCTATGGGCCTGGCTAATAGGAAATAACTATGCGAATACTTTGTACTCAAATACCCTTCGTCTCACGATAGTGAGCAACGGGGTCTACACCGGTCATTTCCCAACATATATATATATATATATATATATATTCTCCTCCTACCCAGAACATCCAACTAACATCAATCTGCAAAATTCCAACCACACTACACATCATTCGACGCAAATATCAACACAAGCACCACGAAGAAAATGAACGCCATCAGAGCACAAACTGATACCAGGTCTTCGTCGGCGTTTGGGTGACCCGGTGTTAGCCAGCGACTGCAGGTGTGTCTCATCGTTCCAGGTGTGTAAGCGAACCCGTTATAAGACTGAGGATGCTGATGCCTCACTTGTTATTCTGCATCATGGAACAGTCTTGATGAACATAATGTAAGGTGGTTCATTCCTCCAGGCGTCTAAGAAAGTACGTCAACCATGACACAAGAAAAATGCGGGTGTCATTACAGAATCATCGTAAGTGAGCTCGATGCTCCTGCAAGTTAATCATAATCAGTAAATTAATTACACGAGTTTGCACTGTGTCATCACAGTGATCACCCCTTGATTAGGGCTGCTTCCCTGGAGCCGTCCTGGGACAGTAAGTGTGAGGTGGGGCGGGAAGGAGAGAGAGAGAGAGAGAGAGAGAGAGAGAGAGAGAGAGAGAGAGAGAGAGAGAGAGAGAGAGGCTATATCCAATCGTAAATGAATTCACCATAACACTTCTGTAACATTCAATGTCATCCCGGCAGATAACTTCCTATCAATTACAAAAACATCTAGAAATCTTGAATATTTTACGCCAATATTCATCACGAAATCCATATTCCAGCCATGTATAACCAGGTAATTACCTTGATATCTAAAAGAGAAACACATTATTGAAGATTCCCTTTATACCTTGAAGAGTTCGGCTCAGCGACATAATCACGTCTGTTAAAAACTCGTAGTAATCTTCTCTCCACACAAGAGCCGAAGTAAAAATTTAGGAGGTGGTAATATCTGACGCCAGGTCAGGTCAGGCCCGGTGCACTGTACCGGGAGGGCTTCATTGATCTCTTACACAACTCCTTCATCACCTCTCGGAGCGGCGACGGTGCCTGGCTGGGTGGGTTTGAGCAATTTTATGGAGATACGGTTCGCTAACATGAAAATTACGTTATCAAGATCCTTCTTGGCCTAAAAGCCTGGAATATCCATATTGTCTCAGTCCCTGTGAAGGTCGAGCTTCTTAAAATGGCCGTCACATAATCACTGTAGCGTTGTGTTACTCTTTAATCGAGCCATCTTTGAAAAGATTCAGATCCACCAGAAGATCATGACGTCATCAGAAAATCCTATAAATATTTCGTGTCTGTTTTGAGCCCTTCCCTAGCTGCTGATACGTCGCTATTGCCTTCCTTTCTCGTCCGCAGTTCAAGTTCTTGAGCTTCTCCTTCGTGTTCACCAGCCCAGTAACGTCGAACAACATTAATCAACAGCTTGTGGACCATGACCCAACATACAGACACAATGTCCACGTTTTCTTCTCCAGTGCAGCCCATCAGCCAAGACTTACACAGCTCCGTAGGAAGTCTGGCGAGTATTCTGTTTATCAGGCAAGGAGAAGCTGTCTCACTCAACCATACTTAGCGACTTACTTCCCCCGTGTGCCTTTCATTTACCTCCACATTTGGATTACAAGATCAAAGGGCCACATTTTACGCTCGCTTGTTTACTTGGGTGAAGTAAATTTTCACTTAAGAGTCTCTGGCAATACGGGTAGTCTTGGTTAGAAGATAGGGTATTGCCAGGACCTTACGGCAGCCTCTGCCCAAGGAAGTACTATGGTCATGACTGAGGGAGCGTTAAAGTGGTGCTCGGTACCATCTTAAATCCTTCGTGCCATGATTGTTGGTCTTGCTGTCTCACTACAAATACATCCCTGTACTGGTCTTAAGGTCTCCCAGTATGTGCTATACACATATCCTCCTTATTCTATCATTTCTTTTTACACAGTTTTCTGAACATCCTTTTTATGTTCACAGTTTACATCATTTTCGTAATGGACACAATATGTCGATTTCTATAGAGCAGGTTTTCCACTTTCCTCCTTAAGTCCTCATCTCAATGAAGACTTTAGTCCGTGAATATGGAAAGTCAAAAAGAAACAAATTTACATTACCCGATGCTTAGCATATATGAAAGCGGTCGAAAAAGGGGTAAAAAAAGAGGGACTTCAATAGATCGTCACAATGATATACTGACGAACACTGAAACGATATATGTTTACACAATTGTAATATGTGAATGTGGATGAACCCATAAGAGAGCTCTCTTGTATTGTGATTCTGGTGTCCAAAGGATATTATACTCTGACAAAGATCCTTGTGAAAATGGGACAAATTCGGTCATAAACATTTGTGGGTGTTCAGTCCCTCGATGAGCTGGAATGGCCAGCGTATGTGGATGGAGGAAAATGACACTCGAAAGATTCAGCTCAAAATCTAGAATGTCGTGAGTGTTGCCAGAAACGTTCAGGTGGTCTTCAGGTGGTCAGGTAGCTCCACGATGATCAGGGCAAAACTCAGATGGTTACCGGATGCCTGTGAAGTGTTACTGAACCTCAGGTGTGGTTACCAGTACCATGGAAAATATGATGATCCCTGCAGGCATGTGAAAGTTTTAACTGAATTGCTGGAATACAAAACAATACCATCAGGGATCAAGTAAACCCTTAGGGTGTAGCGGTGACACCATAAGGGATCAGGTCAGCCCCTGGAGGTAGTGTATCTCAGATGGGTCGAGTGAGATAAAGGTCACCAGGAGCCAGGTGAAGGCAGGTGGTGCTGGGAGGAGGAGGGGACTCAGATGGCACGTTGGTCGCTGCCGCAGTCACCGCTGGCAGCCCAATATCGACTGCCAATACTAATCCTGTTGCTTGCACCGTCAGGAGGGCGAGGGGGCGCTTCTCCAGAGTTTACTATCAAGGAGAAAATAAACTCACCTGGACAAGTAGATAGTGCTTCCTTTAGACTCCTGAGGCGAAATCTATGTCCTAACGGCGATGAAAACAGACTATAACCTTTTGATATCTACACTGTTAATTGCTTTTCGAAACCTGAGTAACTCGATGTGCTGTATGTCTCTATGTAGACTGATATTAGATAATATTTTTGATCAGAGTAACCAGCTTTCTCGTTCAAGAGTGTGGAGAAACCTTGTGCGTAAAAAATGGAGGGAGAAAAATGTGGTCAAAAGCGGTGATCAAGCGGTGAGGTTGTCGTGCAACACAGCCACTTCCATGCCTCATTATTTGCTCTAATATACGTATTTTCGTGTTGAAGGTCGTGTTTTTTGATACTCTTCATAGTTAAGTCTTTGACACATAAATATCTGTTCAAATCTGTAGTTTGGGTATAATGATGCCATCTGCTGAGCCGCTCTTATAGATTAAGTGAAGCGGAGGCGACCGTTCATAGACGAGGTAGCAGCTCAGTTGGTGGTTACCTCACCACGAAACTTGGCCCCTAATCTCTCTAGGTTAGTTACGACACAGCTCAGCCCACACCAGTTTGTGCGAGGGTCTACAGGTCTACACGAAGGCACGTGAGAGTTTCACGTTTGTGTGCGGCGAAAAGTTGGATCCATCGTGGAAGTTATCCTTAATTGTTCAACTTTGTTTCCCAATAGTGAAGTGGGAGTCTGTTTGACTCACTGTCAGTGAGGGTCCTGTACATGTGCTTGTTCACTCCCATGTACTGCGGGAGGATGAAACTCAGGCCGATGGACAGATACACGAAATAGAGTGTAATTACTCTGTTTATGTAATAGTATTCATACGCTTTAGTACATGTCGTGCATACGTGTGCATCTGTTTTCTTATGTATATATAGATATGCCTGTGTGTGTGTGTGTGTGTGTGTGTGTGTGTGTGTGTGTGTGTGTGTTCGAGTGTTAGTTTATGCTTGTACTTGGTTATCATATGCTTTTGGGGGGAAGGAGTTTTGCTCATGCTGCCCCCTACTGTTAACCTTGTATTCATACCATGCTTTATCCATATGTATACAAACACATACGTACACACCCCAGCTTGCGCCAGGTATCTATCGATCGACCCACTCGACGTGGAGGAGGAACAGGTGAGCAGGTTGTGAATCGGTTGTTCTGTCTGGGTTGCAAACTATAGCCCTTCAGAATGGTGGGTCGCTACGGAGGCTCGTGTGTGAGTGTTTATGAGCGAGTATATATGCTAGTGTGCGTAATGAGTTGATTAGAAGCATACAAGTAGTTGACACAACTACCTCTTAAAGTATACAGTGGGAATGATGAAGAAGAACCGATAGAAAATGATATAATGTGCTCATTACATACGTCTCCGCTAAGGAGCATGCAATCTAATGCCATTTGTTGGGGTTAAGGTTGCCATTTCGGCATTACTGATCCAGGATGAAGCTCTACCCATGGACGGAGGTGTTGATCTTCTCTCAGTCGAGTCATTACTCTCAGGTGGCCCGACTCACCGATGAATCTGAGACAGGAGCAGCTCCTCCACACATAACACAAGATCCTGTTACTCCCCGATCATACGTTACTGTGAGAAGCTACGGACTAGAGACCTCGTTACTTGGGTGCGTTACTGCCTTTAGTTATTGCTCTTGACGTTGCTGACTGGTGACCACCTCACTGCATGGAAGATCAAGGTACCTGGAATGTGATGTTTACCAGAGATGTTATACAATGATGATGTTACAAGTAGGAAATGTAATCTGCCAATGATACGATCACTTCGGGTAATACTGGATGGAAATGTTTTGAAATGAATGTATCGTTCGCCTGTATTTCTCCCGGGAATGTTATTAACCATATTACCATCGAGGTTATGAGCGACACAACCCACTGCTCCTGAACAATCAATTGTTCCCATATTCCGCTAAACTACAGACGGAACTGTGCAGTACAGATCGCTCACGTCCGTCACGCTACCGACTACGGCCACCGTTACAAGAGAGATATGAGAATGTTGTAGTAAGATGACTAGGTTATAAGTGGCTGTTGTAGCCAGGTTGTATCCAAAAGGGATTGTAACTATCAGAAACGGTATTTGTGAAGTTGTAACTCCACCAGCGCAATGATAAGTGTTTGTAAAATTAGTGGTGGAAAAAAAATATATCCTAAGATGATAGTCTTCAATGAGTAGTTCCCTATTGTCTTAACTCTTGGTCGGCATCTATTTGCCATCTTGCTCAGCATTCTTGTACCCAATTAATACGACTCCTTCTTGGTCTTCCGATAGGTCTTCTACCTGACTCTCTCTCTCTCTCTCTCTCTCTCTCTCTCTCTCTCTCTCTCTCTATCTATCTATCTATCTATCTATCCCTATTTGCTGAGGATGGAAGTCAAGTTCCTCTCACTCGCAGAGCCTGTTCAACAGGTCGTGGTTCGTTTTCTATGTCATCAGATATTTTAGATAAATTGATTTTCCATAAGATTACTGTATCATCCATCCTTCCCAGCATCGTCCAGAGGGGTTTCCTCTCTGCCGTTTCCGCTCCAAATCATCCTGTGTCAGTAACTGGTCCAAATCTCTGCTCCATACGTCAGGACAAGCAACAAAACAGTTCAATATATGTTTCTCTCGGTAGTGAGAAGAATATGTGGGTCTTTCACTGAGAATGGGACACAGCAACTGATACTTAGCTGTCTTTGGAAATCTCCTGTGTTATCACTGTTCCTCTTCACCATAGGCATAGGGAAAGATACCTCCGAGGCACATGAACTGTATCAAAGCATTTGGTTAGGTTCTCTTCTACCCACCAACATTAACCCTTATCTTACCTGCTGTGTAGACGAGCATCACACTATGGATTAAATTCAAGACCATATCTGTTCCTTGCAAACAACTCTGCATAGTGTTCAGTGCTGCTGTAGATCATCTTGAGTCTATCATCCAGACTGTAAATATCGTATTACAAGATAACAGATGTAGGGGTGTTCGGTAGGGCATCTTCCATGACATCTGGACTGTATTAGATTAATGTATGTAATAGATAAAGAAGATGATAAGCAACAAAGATCTTTTTAGACTTCAGTTGGCATCGGGAGTCGGACATCTTAATTGGTCGTTTTTGCTCTACCAGTGTAGGATCAGAACGGCCACTACAGCAAAGCACTATTTCACCGTTGTTATTAGTGATCTTAATTACCCAACGATGTAATTACTAAAGGCTGTGATTAATAATGGTTGCACTTGCCATTGATTAACACTTAGACAACAGTTAATGACCGTCTCCTAATCAGCCCCGGTACTGTTTGTTACGATCATTAATGTGATTATCAGGGATAATCGATGAGCGGTTGATATATCTATCTCGGGGGATGTTCAGTTGATCACCATCAGGCATTCGATCAATGAGTCCAAAGCAATTAATCAGTCACGTTAGTTAATAAATGACTGACGGGGTAAGGGAAACACCAGTCAAACAGTCAACCAATTATCTGTTAAATGAACGAATGTATGGATGTGCCATTCACTATAATCAAAAACTGAGTAACAAATGAATAACCGAGTGAATAGCTTTCATTGACCCCTGATGACGGAAGGGGAAAATTAAAGCTCTATCCTAATATGAACTGATGGATCGCGTATGGACTGGAACACACAGTCTGTGCTACCAAAAAGAAAATGGAATATCTTAGTTTCCAGCAAAACTTACAAAAGAAAGCCTACAAACGTAGACTGTGTGTGTGTTGTGTGTGTGTGTGTGTGTGTGTGTGTGTGTGTGTGTCTGTGTGTGTGTGGGGGGGGGGGGTTGCAATAGTTGAACATTCCTGGAAAAAAAATCACATTGACGATGTGAACAACAACGCCTGGCTGATGAGGCGACGATCATAAAGTGCCGTACACGTGTTAATCCAATGGGAAATACGACCATCAGTAATTACAATCTCTGGTAATTGCGATCACCAGTGAAAGAAATACGAAAAAAAAAAGACGTACTGCCTGTGAGGAGGATCTTGCAATGTTAAAACATTAAAATTCCACTAAAATGATGACCGTCTCCCCTTATCTATCGGAGACAATAAAGAATCTGTGTTGATTATCACCTTTACTTGCTACGTATATTGACCCACTGCTGTTCAAATGTCAGAAAAAATGCCCTTTATTTCCTACGTATATTGACACAGTGCTGTTCAAATGTCAGAAAAAATGCCCTTTATTTGCTACGTATATTGACCCAGTGCTGTTCAAATGTCAGAAAAAATGCCCTTTATTTGCTACGTATAATGACCCAGTGCTGTTCAAATGTCAGAAAAAAATGCCCTACTGAACATCTACAACGGATATCCACACGATATTACCATCTGGAAACAGATCTCAAGATGTATAGCAACACTGGAACCTGTGATCTGGTGTTGTACAGAAGTAGAAACGGTCGTAAATCGAATCACTCCACAGATGAGCTCAAATAAGTGCTAGCGTTAATGAGTCGAACAGAACCTAATTAATCTTTTAACATTTCATATAACCACAAAGACATCATTTCCTAACGCAGGTGGGAAGAAATGAGATGACACAGAGATATGACAACCACGGGAAGACAGAAATCATTTGCATACCATCTAGAAAATGAACAGAAATCGGAAGAAAACGAATCGAATTAAATTCCAAAATGTTCCACGACTTAGCCAGACTTGACCACCATCCTTAGCTATCAGGCAGACAGCGTCAGTTAGACGACCTATTGGGACACCCCCAAAGGACAGAGACTAATTGCACGGAAGAATGCTGAACAAGATGACAAATAGTTACCATCCAAGAGTTAAGACGACAGGGAACTATTCACGAAAGACTGCGGTAGACACAGAACTAATTGCGAGGCACAGCTTACTACGACGAAAGAATTTCACTCTCTACAACCTCTTGGTGATCACAACCTCAGGTAATTACAGGGATGTAACTACAACCCGTGGTAGGTACAGTATCGGACAGTTGCAATCCCTGTTAGATCCAACCTGGCCACTACAGCTACTTATAACCTAGTCAGCCATTTACAACCCAGTCATCTTACTACAACATTCTCATGTCTCTTGTAACGGCGGCCGTAGTCGGTAGCGTGACGGAAGTGAGCGATCTGTACTGCACAGTTCCGTCTGTAGTTTAGCGGAATATGGGAACAATTGATCGTTCAGGAGCAGTGCGTTGTGTCGCTCATAACCTCGATGGTAATATGGTTAATAACATTCCCGGGAGAAATACAGGCGAACAATACATTCATTTTAAAACGTTTCCATCCAGTATTACCCGAAGTGATCGTATCATTGGCAGATTACATCTCCTACTTGTAACATTATCATTGTATATCATCTCTGGTAAACATCACATTCCAGGTACCTTGATCTTCCATGCAGTGAGGTGGTCACCAGTCAGCAACGTCAAGAGCAATAACTAAAGGCAGTAACGCACCCAAGTAACGAGGTCTCTAGTCCGTAGCTTCTCACAGTAACGTATGATCGGGGAGTAACAGGATCTTGTGTTATGTGTGGAGGAGCTGCTCCTGTCTCAGATTCATCGGTGAGTCGGGCCACCTGAGAGTAATGACTCGACTGAGAGAAGATCAACACCTCCGTCCATGGGCAGAGCTTCATCCTGGATCAGTAATGCCGAAATGGCAACCTTAACCCAACAAATGGCATTAGATTGCATGCTCCTTAGCGGAGACGTATGTAATGAAGACATTATATCATTTTCTATTAGTTTTTTCCTTGCTTATTACAATTGTATATTCCAACAGTTAACTATACAGGTTAGAGATAAACTCCTACACACATAAGGATATGTACTCGCTCATAATGACACACAAACTATCCTCCGTAGCGTAATGGTTAGCGACGCGATCCACCCACCACTCAAAGAAAACGGTTCGAAGCCTAAACTGAGGATCAACTGGTTCACAACCACCTCAGCTGTTCATCCTCCCTGCTGGGTTGGTCGCTTAATGGATACCTGATACAAGCTGAGGCGTGTGTGTGTGTGTGTGTGTGTGTGTGTGTGTGTGTGTGTATACGTGTTTGTATACATAAGGTTAAGGCATGGAGTCAATATAACCTCTCCCCAAAAGGCAAAAATATTAATCACATATGCATCAGTTAGCCCTTAACCACACACACACACACACACACACATGCATGCATATACAAATACACCAACACTTTTTTTTTTTTTTTTTTTTTTTTTTTTTTTTTTTTTTTATACTTTGTCGCTGTCTCCCGCGTTTGCGAGGTAGCGCAAGGAAACAGACGAAAGAAATGGCCCAACCCCCCCCCATACACATGTACATACACACGTCCACACACGCAAATATACATACCTACACAGCTTTCCATGGTTTACCCCAGACGCTTCACATGCCTTGATTCAATCCACTGACAGCACGTCAAACCCTGTATACCACATCGCTCCAATTCACTCTATTCCTTGCCCTCCTTTCACCCTCCTGCATGTTCAGGCCCCGATCACACAAAATCTTTTTCACTCCATCTTTCCACCTCCAATTTGGTCTCCCTCTTCTCCTCGTTCCCTCCACCTCCGACACATATATCCTCTTGGTCAATCTTTCCTCACTCATTCTCTCCATGTGCCCAAACCATTTCAAAACACCCTCTTCTGCTCTCTCAACCAACACGTACTAACATATATATATATATATATATATATATATATATATATATATATATATATATATATATATATATATATGTATATATATATATATATATATATATATATATATATATATATATATATATATAACACACCCTCCTGTATTAACGGATATGTCAATAACTACACTAACAAAAACTAGAAACTATCAATTCAATCATTCGTGTATTCATCTTTCATCCTGAGCTTCATTCCTCCGTAGTACGTGGGAATCAAAAAATAATTCCACATAAACCCTTAACCACACACGCACACACACACAGTGACCAAAAATAATCCTTAACTTCACACTTTGTATAAAATAAGAATAAAAAGTTGAACAATTATATTAACTTCCACGATGGATCCAACTTTTCGCTGCACACAGACGTGAAACTCTCACATGCCTTCGTGTAGACCTGTAGACCCTCGCACAAACTGGTGTGGGCTGAGCTGTGTCGTAACTAACCTAGAGAGATTAGGGGCCAAGTTTCGTGGTGAGGTAACCATCAACTGAGCTGCTACCTCGTCTATGAACGGTCGCCTCCGCTTCACTTAATCTATAAGAGCGGCTCAGCAGATGGCATCATTATACCCAAACTTCAGATTTGAACAGATATTTATGTGTCAAAGACTTAACTATGAAGAGTATCAAAAAACACGACCTTCACCACGAAAATACGTAGATTAGAGCTAATGATGAGGCATGGAAGTGGCTGTGTTGCACGACAACCTCACCGCTTGATCATCGCTTTTGACCACATTTTTCTCTCTCCATTTTTTGCACACAAGGTTTCCCTACTCTTCTGTACGACAAAGCTGGATACCCTGATCAAAAACAAATATTCCTTCAGTGTCGGTCTGTCTAGTTTATTACTCAGATTTCAAAAACCATTCAACAGTTCAGATGGAAAAGAGTTATTTCCCATTTTCACTGCAAATGAGACACTAAAGTTGCTTCAGGTGTTCAAAGGAAGCACTAGCAAGATGTCCAGTTGAGTTTACAGACCTCTTCAATAACAAACTCTGGAGAAGCGCCCCCTCGCCCTCCTGACGGTGCAAGCAACAGGATTAGTATTGACAGTCGATATTGGGCTGCCAGCGGTGACTGCGGCAGCGACCAACGTGCCATCTGAGTCCCCTCCTCCTCCCAGCACCACCTGCCTTCACCTGGCTCCTGGTGACCTTTATCTCACTCGACCCATCTGAGATACACTACCTCCAGGGGCTGACCTGATCCCTGATGGTGCCACCGTTACACCCTAGGGGTTTACTTGATCCCTGATGGTATTATTTTGTATTCCAGCAATTCAATTAAAACTTTCACATGCCTGCAGGGATCATCATATTTTCCATGGCACCGGTAACCCCACCTGAGGTTCATTCGACGCGTCATAGCATCACACAGCCATCAGAGTTTTCCCCTGATCATCGTGGAGTTACCTGGCCACCTGAAGACCACCTGAACGTTTCTAGCAATACTCACTACATTCTAGATTTCTGATGAATCGCTTTGCTGTCATTTCTTCCATTCACATACAATGTCTACACCAAATCTTCGACTACCTGAACAACTATGAAAGTTCACGACTTAAAATATTCAGTTTCGACAAGGATCTTATCACTGTATTTTTCTTTGGACTCAAGTGTGTTAACAGTGTAGCAAAACCCTCTGCTATGTCCAGCCATACTCATAGAATCCAATTCTTTAAATTTCTTTATCCTGTATCATCGTGTTTGTCGATCGATCAATTTGTCAGTCCATCAGAATCCGTTTTTACACCTATTTCAGTCGCTTTCATATGGCTGAGCGTCAGATAACGTACATTTTTTTCACGTTATTGCCTTTCCATATTCACTGTTCCAATCACGGACAAAAGCCTTTATGGAAACAAGGATTTATGAAGAAAGTGGAAAAAACTGCTTATTGAAAATCAGCACACCGTAGCCTTACGAAACTATGTGAGCTTTACAGATTACATGAAAAATATGTTAAACATTAATTTTTAAAAAGATGAGAAAATAAGGAGGAGATGTGTATCGTGCGAGGTAGATGGGAGACAGTAACACCAACATTCATGACACGGAGGATCTAAGATGGTTCGATCGCCCCTTCTATATACTCTGCTTGCGACCACACTACTTTCCTAGGCGTCTGCTGCCTACAGACTGCTGCCTTTCTCTATACGTATACACCTGCGTAAAAAGTACCTTTCGTGCAGCTCCCGGCAATAACCCATCCTCTATCTAAGACTAACCGTAGGTAAGGTATTACCTCAGACTCTAAGTCAAAATTAACTTCACCCAGGTAAACAAGCGAGCGTAAAATGTGGCCCTTTGATCTTGTAATCCAAATGTGGAGGTAAATGAAAGGCACACAGCGGAAGTAAGTCGCTAAGTATGGTTGAGTGAGCCAGCTCCTACTTGCCTGATGAACAGAATAATCGCCAGACTTCCCACGGAGCTGTGTAAGTCTTGGCTGATGGGCTGCACTGGAGAAGAAAACGTGGACATTGTGTCTGTATGTTGGGTCACGGTCCACAAGCTGTTAATTAATGTGGTTCGACGTTACTGGGCTGGTGAACACGAAGGAGAAGCTCAAGAGCTTGAACTGCGGACGAGAAAGGAAGGCAATAGCGATGTATCAGCAGCTAGGGAAGGGCTCAAAACAGACACGAAATATTTATAGGATTTTCTTATGACGTCATGATCTTGTGGTGGATCTGAATCTTTTCGAAGATGGATCGATTAAAGAGTAACACGACGCTACAATGATTATGTGACGGCCATTTTAAGAAGCTCGTCCTTCACAGGGACTGAGACAATATAGATATTCCAGGCTTTTAGGCCAAGAAGGATCTTGGTAACGTAATTTTCATGTTACCGAACCGTATCTCCATAAAATTACTCAAACCCACCCAGCCAGGCACCGTCGCCGCTCCGAGAGGTGATGAAGTTGTGTAAGAGATCAATGAAGCCCTCCCGGTACAGTGCACCGGGCCTGACCTGACCTGGCGTCAGATATTACCACCTCCTAAATTTTTATTTTGGCTCTTGTGTGGAGAGAAGATTACTACGAGTTTTTAACAGACGTGATTATGTCGCTGAGCCGAACTCTTCAAGGTATAAAGGGAATCTTCAATAATGTATTCGTTTCAGGTATTTAAGGTAGAGACGCTGTTATAACTGAAATATGCATTTTGTCGTACAAATTAGAGTAAAACGTTCCGATTTTTTAGGGCCTGTGTAGCTGACGGGTAGGTATCTGCTAGGTTGAAATTGAACGCTCCGTAAGTCTCATAATGACTCTCTACCATATGAACAACAGCCTCGGTGAAGACTAACGTAAGCTAATTGGATCATGTGAATATTCCATCTCTCTCTCTCTCTCTCTCTCTCTCTCTCTCTCTCTCTCTCTCTCTCTCCGTATGCCCACAACCTGCGCTCGCCTCCCACACACACACACACACACCCCTAAATCCTCAAAGCTTAACCGACCCAATTTATCGCGATCTCAATGGGACGGCTGGTGGCCATAAATGCGCAGTTCAGTCCCCGTGGATCCGGCCTGATCAGGTGGTGATCATGCTGACGACACGTGGTTGAGTCGTGTGATTACATCGTCCGTTAACAGAGCAGTTAAGGTCGCCCTAGGGTGACACTGTATTAACCCCTGCACTCTCTATGTCATGGTGGATTTACCTAAAGGCTCAGAACAATGAGGCGTCTCCATCATTTACAGCCAGATTATAACTCTATCATGATTTTAGAATTCCCCCAGAGCCATTTTCCCTACCTACATATATTGGTTACTCCAATCTATCTAATGAATGAACTACCACGACAGCTTGTGATGACGTATATATATACCCAGTTCTAACAAGGACCTTACCATAACAGTCTAGTGGGTTCCTTCACATTCACTGAGTTTGGAGTGTTCGTCTTAATGGAGTTCCGTCGATTTGTCATGAGGAGAAGCGTGTATAAACACATATCGCTCCACACAACACGTATCACACGACATTACTCGCGTATGTATTACTCCTCGCTAGTAAACACATGTATTACTACGCATTGTCATACTAACAATTAATCAGTCTGTGCCTCTCAGTTGTACGCCACACAAGCAAGCCGCATCGTTTCTCTGTAATGGCCCCGTGAAAATACTTGTTGAACTTGTTACTGTGCCTTTCATTTACAAATCCCATATATTTCATTTGGACATCCTACTCTCGGCCTATTATCATATGGTTGAGCACCAGATAACATATATATATCTCGTGTTACTTATTTCCTTATCGAAGGTTC
Source organism: Panulirus ornatus (assembly GCF_036320965.1). Lineage (NCBI taxonomy): Eukaryota > Metazoa > Arthropoda > Malacostraca > Decapoda > Palinuridae > Panulirus > Panulirus ornatus. The sequence continues at coordinate 9,967,309 of NC_092292.1, read as the reverse complement.
TGGTCACGGGCAAAATTCTACGTCGCGCGTCAGTTACGTGAGAGGACAAGACGCAAATTTAGGTGAAAACTACGAGTTTTACAATGAGCAGTTAAAGGGGACGGGTCGTAGCTCTTAACACTATCAGGTCCTACTAAACTCCCACTCGTTGCCCAGGGTCTCGGGGTCTTATCGTGCTCCACGCAAGCACCAGACTTGTTTACGTCTCATACGTATATAAGGACGTTCTGACTGAGACAAAAATGCCATCGACAGCACCAAAGCGACCCTGTGTAGCTTACCTAGAATTCCTTTTACAAACGTTTATGAAAAACTAGGTATTTCTACATTCATATGTATACACATATACTTTCTACATGATCTACTTTCATATGTAAATACATATACCTTCAACATGATCAACCAATAAACGTAATCATCAATGAAACATGCATAAAGATATAAAGATAAATGATGTGCAAATGGATGAATGACTCCCTCCACTTACCTCCCGCACGTCTTGAGACGATTCACCGCCAGGGTCAAACATGTCAATAATATCAACGAATACAATTTTGCTTACCCCGTCAAGGTTATCCAGCGTCCCCACTATGACTGCTTCATCCAGACAGATACAACGATAACATTTGGCCTCCATCTGCTGCCTCGTGTGACGAACGCCTGTGATCTTCATATGGCGTCGACAACTGAATGTTTACACTTTTTGGGTATCAGTACACCACACGGAGACACCATAGGAGTATTATCCATTGTTCTTGTGTTCCCTGGTATGTCAGAGTTTTCACAACGTAACACTGAGACAACACTCCGCTAAGCCGGGTGAACGGAACAATTGCACAAACACAGACACACTGGCTACATCCATGGACCGCCAGTGCTCTGGGTTAACTAGAACTTACTGGGACTGTGGGGCAGAGAAGGATGTAATTAAGACGTGCAACTGTCCCACAGTACCAGTGTTTTTCAAGAGTTGTCAACAGTTGCCACCAGCGCCATCTTAACGGTGAGGTAGCAACTTATAATCGAGAGCGGATAGAAAACGGTGTGAGTCAACTAAACTAAACTAACTTGTGAGTGAAGACATAGAGTATACTTGATAGATTATTATTTCACGCACCATGAAATTGTTTCATAGCAAAAGCTGTTTATAGACATGCAAATAAGACTTTTAAATGCCAATGTAGCGATTAAGTCTGTAAACCTTTTAGAGTCTTTCGGAAATAGGTGGAACTTCAGACGATTGTGCGTAATGAATAATACATTTAAGCAGACAAAGAAGCTCTGCCATTTCCGTGGACTCAAGTCATGATATGTGCTGCCACTTCCTTCTCTGCCGAAACTATCGAAGCAAAATGTCAGCAGATAAGCCGACGAGTACATAAAAGCCGATTGTTTTGCCGCAATCCGACGACTGAGGTAACAACTGAAATAGATACCACATATCGCCAGGCACTACGCCAACCTGGAGCAATGATATTTCCTGAGTAGATCTTGCTTTCAGTGGACAGAGATGCCCGCCCTATGATGAGGGATTCAGACACCAGTGAGGCAAATGACATGTATGAAAGCTAATGATACACAACAAAACTAAAGTGAAACTTACCATATTTCATCCGCGCGAGAATATTTGAAATACATCGAGAAGAGGGATACCAAGAGACAAATATAAAAACGATGCGTCGAAAAATGAAGAGAAATAAGAGTGTCATGTGTCTGGCACATGCTGGGAGATGTTGAGACATGATGATGACTTAGTTTTGATGAGACAGAAAGTAAGACCACAAACATGACACGTAGGATCAATAATGATCTCGGGAACTATTTCAACACATGTTATGACCCTTGTAGACCCCTGAGCGGCTGCTGCCAACAGCCTGCTGCTTGTACACAAATACAACAGCAGAAAAAATGACATTCTTTCGTGCAGGTCCTGGCAATAACCCATCCATCCTCTGCCCAAAATTCCTTGTAAGTAAGGTATTACCCCAGAGGTCCAAATTATCATCATCCAGATGATATGGTGTCCGTGAAATGTGGCCTTTTGATCTTGTAATCTCGATACGGCATACGATGGAAATGACTTACTAAGTATGACTGACCAAGTAAGCTTTTCCTTAGCTGATGAAAAGACTGATTAACTGTTAGGCTGTCTATAATTCGGTGCTGATTAAAAAGAAAAAATTCTGTGTATAGAATCTTGGCTCACATGCTCTTAATTGTTTCGCTTGGACGTTACTTGGGTAATGAAGATGAAGGATAGATTAAAGACATGAACAATTGACGAAAAGAAAAGTGAGCAACGGCATCCCCATGAGGCAATGGCTCAGAGCAGAGACAAATCATTCCTATATTTCGTTATATCATCAGACTGTCTGTGTTGCTGGGCTGCGCCTGTAATATGTTACACCGTGACTGAAAAGTCGCCTTTGGTAAGACTGTATCACTGGGAGTACAGGTTTGTCAAAGAACTTATCACTGCAAAGGAGTTCTACGTTTCTCTGCTACAGGAAGTAGTGCAGCCTTGGGTTGGGGAATCCTTTAGAAGAATCCCGAAAACAACAGGAATCCTTCATAAAATTGGCCCTTGGGTTATCAAATCTGATAAGGATCAGGGTTTTCAAGGGAATCTAAATCACATCAAAGATGGCTCGATCAAGGAGTCACTCTTCTGTGCTTCAGCGAGACTTGTGATGGCCATTTTAAGAAGCTCGACCTTCACAGGGACTGAGACAATATGGATATTCCAGGCTTTTAAGCCAAGAAGGATCTTGATAACGTAATTTTCATGTTAGCGAACCGTATCTCCATAAAATTGCTCAAACCCACCCAGCCAGGCACCGTCGCCGCTCCAAGAGGTGATGAAGGAGTTGTGTAAGAGATCAATGAAGCCCTCCCGGTACAGTGCACCGGGCCTGACCTGACCTGGCGTCAGATATTACCACCTCCTAAATTTTTACTTTGGCTCTTGTGTGGAGAGAAGATTACTACGAGATCTTTTCCTAAGGATATCAAAGTAGCGTCACTGGTAAACGTGAATGTTATACATGTTGAAAATTGGTATAAAATGTTTAGATTTACTAGTGTTTGTAGAGTAGATAGGCATTTAACTGCAGGGATAAAATAATGGCATTTTTTTTGGGGGAGGGGAAGGTCTCGTAACAATTTCATTTACATCTGGACAGAGTCTCGGTGAAGAGCGACGGAAGATTTGTACAAATGTCCATTACACCCAGTCTCTCTCTCTCTCTCTCTCTCTCTCTCTCTCTCTCTCTCTCTCTCTCTCTCTCTCTCTCTCTCTCTCTCTCTCCGCGGGGGGGGGGGGGGTGATGTGTGCGTAGGTTCAGCTCCCCTGGAATCAACCCTTAATCAGGTGGTGATCACTCTGACGACACGCCGTAAACTCGTGTAATCAATTGACTGATAATCATTATTAGCTCGCAGGCCCATCAAGGTTCACCTAGACTGACACTGTAGAGACGATTAGCGCCCTCTGCCTTATGGCACACCTACCTAGACATCTAGAACAGTGGAGCACCTAGGGCGTATGAGTGACTCAATGTAATGAGGCACATGCGTCCTCAAGTCTCATGACTGGTTCACCTACGCACCTACAACGATGAGGCACCTACACCCTGTCTCACCGCCCGTTCACCCAAATAACCTTCGAAAACCTGGTGCTAGACTTTCCACGTTCACCTAGAAAGCCAGATGACACGTCAGGAGGTGGTATACCAGATGACACCAGATGACACGTCAGGAGGTGGTATACCAGGTGACACCAGATGACACGTCAGGAGGGGGGTATACCAGGTGACACCAGATGACACGTCAGGAGGTGGTATACCAGGTGACACCAGATGACACGTCAGGAGGGGGTATACCAGGTGACACCAGATGACACGTCAGGAGGGGGTATACCAGGTGACACCAGATGACACGTCAGGAGGTGGAATACCAGGTGACACCAGATGACACGTCAGGAGGTGGAATACAAGGTGACACCAGATGACACGTCAGGAGGGGGTATACCAGGTGACACCAGATGACACGTCAGGAGGGGGTATACCAGGTGACACCAGATGACACGTCAGGAGGTGGTATACCAGGTGACACCAGATGACACGTCAGGAGGTGGAATACCAGGTGACACCAGATGACACGTCAGGAGGTGGAATACAAGGTGACACCAGATGACACGTCAGGAGGGGGTATACCAGGTGACACCAGATGACACGTCAGGAGGTGGAATACCAGGTGACACCAGATGACACGTCAGGAGGGGGTATACCAGGTGACACCAGATGACACACTAGGTCTCCAGCATGCCAAGTGACACCAGATGATACACCAAGTCGTGGTTTACCAGGTGACACTGCATGATAATACATGACACAATAGGTGGCGGTATATCACATGACACATCCAATGGTAGTATACCACATGGTATACCAAATGGTGGTATACTTACAAGAAGAGTGAATAGCTAACACCAGGTGGCAAGCAAGATGAAACACCATACGACACACTAGGTGACACGCGAAATAAAATAAATGTGACACTTAATGACACAACGCTGCTAAACCACCTGACACATGTTGTCACATCAGATGACACATCAGCTGTCACATCATATCAAACTTGAGGCAACACACCAAACGACACACTAAATAACGCACTAGTTGACACACAAAATGACACACTAGTTGACACACTAGATGACACACTAGTTGACACACTAGATGACACACTAGTTGACACACTAGATAACACATCAGTGACACACTAGATGGCACATTAGTTGACACACTAGATAACACACTAGTTGACACACTAGATAACACACTAGTTGACACACTAGATAACACATTAGTGACACATTAGATGACACACTAGTTGACAAAAAGAAAACACACTAGTTGACACACTAGATAACACACTAGTTGACACACTAGATAACACACTAGTTGACACACTAGATAACACACAAGTTGACACACTAGATAACACACCAGCTGACTCTCGGTCCAGCACAGAATGACACAGCATGTGACACCGGGGTAGCACAGCTGTTAACAGGCAACACACTAAGTGGCACACCAGATGGCACCAGTTGACACACTAGATCACTTCCATATAACACAGCAGAATACTTCCAGGTGACACACATTATGTCGCATAGCATACTACATATGAGGCGACACACTGGATGATACACCAAGTGACAAGCCACATGACACACAAGATGACACACTAGGAAGCACAGTAGGCGGCAAGTGAGCCAGCACATCAGTTGATGCCCCAGATGACACGCCAGGAGACACGCCATGTGGCACTTCAAGAGACAGGTGAGATGACACACCCGTGACGCATCGTATGACACACCGCATGACACGGCAGATGGTATCAAATGACATATGGATGACATGGACCGGTATGACACGCCATGACACAGTAAGTGAGACGCGATTACACATATTGTGACATTAGATAACACATATCTTCCACAAGATAACAAACCACATAATACACCACATATGATACCACATGACACATAACGCACCACATATGATACCACATGACACATGAAGCACCATATATGATACCACATGACACATAACGCACCACATATGATACCACATGACACATAACGCACCACATATGATACCACATGACACATAATGCGCCACATATGATACCACATGACACATAACGCATCACATATGATGCCACATGACACATAACGCACCACATATTATACCACATGACATATAACACACCACATGTGATACCACATGACACATAACGCACCACATATTACACCACATGACACATAACGCACCACATATGATATCACATGACACATAACGCACCACATATGATACCACATGACACATAACGCACCACATATGATACCACATGACTCATACCATACCATATATGATACCACATGACACATGAAACACCATATATGATACCACATGACACATAACGCACAACTTATGATACCACATGACACATAACACGCCACTTATGATACCACATGACACATAACGCACCACATATGATACCACATGACACATAAAGCACCACATATGATACCACATGACACATAACGCACCACATATGATACCAAATGACACATGGCGCACCACATATGATACCGCATGACACATATGCACCACATATGATACCACATGACACATAACGCACCACATATGATACCACATGACATATAACGCACCACATATGATACCACATGACACATAGCTCACCACATATGATACCGCATGACACATATGCACCACATATGATACCAAATAACACATAACGCACCACATATGATACCACATGACACATAACGCACCACATATGATACCACATGACACATAACGCACCACATATTATACCACATGACATATAACACACCACATGTGATACCACATGACACATATCGCACCACATATTATACCACATGACACATAACGCACCACATATGATACCACATGACACATAACGCACCACATATGATACCACATGACACATAACGCACCACATATGATACCACATGACTCATACCACACCATACATGATACCACATGACACATAACACACCATATATGATACCACATGACACATAACGCACCACTTGTGATACCACATGACACATAACACGCCACTTATGATACCACATGACACATAACGCACCACATATGATACAACATGACACATAACGCACTACATATGATACCACATGACTCATACCACACCAGACAGCATATGAAAACACTGAAAACAAAGAACCCCACCAAAGTTAACAACTGACACACCAGATGGCCACAGCAGCTGACACCAAGGACGGCACATTTCATCAGTAATATTACCATCTGCCACAACAGCTGACAGAGCCTCCCCTCACCTCACCAGAGGACCATCTGCTGGTGTAGCTACACCAGTGACCCGGCCACAGCTGCAGAAGTGGAGCCGTGGAAGGGGGCCTGAAGGAGGTGTATGGGTCCTTGATCGCTTTGTCTCTGGCCCCAGCTGTTTCCATCCACGTTTCTGCGCTAATAACTTCAGTTATCGTCAACTATCCCCAGTAGCGGAGTGTTGCTGCCAATTCCCCTCTCGTAACCCTATTCACTGGTACTCCCTTGTTGACACGGGGGTGAGAGAATGGGAAAAAAAAATTGTAGGAACCTTAGCTGATTATGGTTCCCCAGTTTCAAAGGTATTCTTAGTGATAAAGTAATTGATTGCTATGTTTATGTGAGTAGTAAAATCCATATATATACCACATGATACTATATATGTATATATATATATATATATATATATATATATATATATATATATATATATATATATATATATATATATATCATACAAACCTCTAACAGCCAGGATCGAACCCGGGACCCTCTGTGTGGCACGAGGAAGCGCTACTGCCAGGCTATGATTGTCCAATGATCATAGCTTAGCGGTAGCGCTCCCGCCTGCCACGCAGGGGCCCTGGGTTCGACTGGCTGTTCATCTCCCACCGTAGAGCCACGTAAAACCCGGGTTTCGCAGAAATGGTCTTACCTGGAACCGAAGACGTCAAACATTGGCTATACTACGACAGTCTTTGGCGACTAGAGACCACGGGAGCTCTCTACACATACACTGACGGACATTTGCCCTCAAAGTTGCGCAAGAACGTAATTGGATAACGATGTTGTCGTATGTTGTTATGTAGTTCGAAGATTAAGACTGTAATGACGTCAATACAACAAGAGACCTTCTCCTCTTGCCGATATATCACTTGCCTCTGTATCCTGGCGTCCTCTCCTCCAACTCCCTTCTCTCCTCCTGTCGTAACCCCTCCTCCAACACTCTTTTATTCTGTAACCCTTGAAGCTCCTCCTCCTCCTCCTCCTCCTCCTCCTCATTCTCCTCCTCCTCCTCTTCTTCTTCTTCCTCCTCCTCCTCATCTTCTTCCTCCTGCTCCTGCCTAAAGCCTTCGTCCCTAATCTCATCCTCCTCCCTGTTCTGATACTTCTTCCCCACTTCGTGCCTCCCTACAGCAGAAGAACCATTACCCTGATTGTCGCCTTCCTCCCCTCTGTGCCGGAGGCCGAGGATCTTCCTACCTGAGCAGAGTGGCCGAGTGTGGAACTGACGTGGACAGCTGAAAAAAGTTTCAAGATCCCTAACCAATGGGGCAGTGAACTAAACAAGTTAGGTCGACGAAAAGCAGTGCTCGTGTGAGGAAATGCAGTGGACCATGGTGGTTCGTCATTAAGTGAAGAAAATCTTATATTGGTCATATATTGTATAAAATCAACATACATGATACTTTCATATAACACACCAATTAAGGTAAGAATTTTCTGAGATATTAAGATTATTTAGAAATATCTTATAAAGTCTGTCAAAGAGAAAAATTATCCTTTCTTACGAAATTTCAAAACAAAGAAAAATCTGTAAAACAGAACATATTTCCAACATGAGACGCAACTCATTTTTATGCCTTGTAAAAGCACACACAACAGTGGGGTTCTAACTCGCATCCTGGACTTCACTGAAGGTCACCTAACACGGCGGAGCCACTCAGCCAATGACCACAGATGCGTCTCCCGATAAAAGAAGACTCAGGAGAGAACCTAAGTTGGTAACTGCCTCAGTAAAGCCTGGCACTGGGAGTTGTAACCTCTAACTCCCACCCCACAACCCCCGGCTGCAAGCATCAGGAGACCGTAACACACCACACGAAATAACTTTGCGGAGGAACGTGAGTAGTGAAGGATTCTGAAGTGGAGTGATTCGCGAGTTTACATGTCTGCCAAGCAATGGCGCCATTCGTCAGGGAACTACGTACGGTGTTCACATGAAGAAAAATACTATTTGCAACAGGGAAAAAATTTCAGCAACCCATCCAGTCACACTTCAGGATCTATCAATCTGCAAACCTTCTTCATCACCAAAATGTCACGCTCTCCTGCAACCCCAAGAAAACTTCTGTCCGAAATTCCTATTTAACCTACAAGAAAATACAGAAGAAACTCTCTGGAGAGGATATTTTATTCAGCTCCTGAGGAAAATTAACTAATGAGATGAAATACTGTTCCCCCTTCCAAGCTATCTTCCATCACTGGGTGCTTTGAATAATGAGAACTTTCTGCTATCATTCTCAGATTCCCTCTCAAGGCAACAGCCTCAACCTATGAAGTAACAGCTCACCCATATGGCCTCTCTGTACCCTCAACCATGACAGCAGTTGCAGCAAACACGAAAGACGCTATAGAAGAAGTCTCACCACAGCTTTGTCCTTGGCAGCGAGACAACACCAGTTTCTGGGACCCGACAGATCCAGAAAACATCGAGGCTCTTGGAGAAGCTCCAGACGTTGAGCCTAAGAAGGTAAGCCACTTCTGTTTGCCCCCCTTATTCGAGGCTTATCTTCCCAAGAGCATGGGAAGCCAGAGCGCCGCTACGGAATATCAAAATACCCAGAGGAGGTCAGAGAATATAGAATCCTTATTAGTATCTGGTCCAGAAATCCTTGGCCCGTACGACAACAGATTTCTTCAAACTTGCTTATTTTCGGATTCACTGAGAGTCGAAAAAGTCGCCTTCTTATTCCATTCTTGAATGCAGCGCTGCAGCGACGCGTCTCCCGTTACATTGTACGATGACTGTTTACACCGAAGGATGTGAGGAAAATCCTCAGCGACCTTTAGACGTAACGTGATCAAAGTGTGATCACGTCTTGCAGGATTTTAGGATACACAACATCATGATGAAAGTATAAAAAAGGTATCAAGGGGGAGAATTTTTCATAGAGATATGTATTTCTTATTTTTTGTTTAATACTTGATCGCCGTTTCTAGCGTTAGCAAGGAAGCGCAAGGAAACAGATGAAGAGAGACACATCCACACACAATCACACACACACACACACACACACACACACACACACACACACACACACACTCTTGTTTTTTGAATTTCCAAAAGATGGAACAGAGAAGGGGGCCAAGTGAGGATATTTCCTCTGCTCTTAACGCTACCTCGCTAGAGCGGGAAATGGCGAATAGTATGAAAAAAAAGAATATATATATATATATATATATATATATATATATATATATATATATATATATATATATATATATATATAACAAAAACCTCCAACAGCCAGGATCGAACCCGGGATCCTTGGAGGGTCAACGAATGAGCCAAACTAGTTTCATACCCACGCTGACCCGAGACCAAGTAATTCACCTTGAAATTCAATCCTTCAAAACATGAATAACTAAATGAATATATATCCGAACATGTAATGATCATATGTAACTCAATATAAATAATTTTACTACTGCGCGCCCCGGCAGTTGAACCCGGGCCACAGAGAACGGTAGGCGAACACGGTTTTTAACGAGATAGATAAGAGACAAAAATATACGTAATCCATTATCAGCGGCTTTGAAGACGGTCGGGTCAAAATCTTCGAGACGACGAACTTTATCTCAAAGGCGCTTGACGTGCGCCCACGATGCAATGATATCCGCGATGGCATCTGGGAGTATGCCACATGAAGGCTTCAACGTTCCAGGAAATATGTATGTAAGACGCCCGTCTTTCCTATCTGGAAGACCGTGTGGTCAACAGACTTTACCGGACGAGACCTTCTGTTAGTCTTCTCAGCCGCTCTTTATGAGGAAGACCAACGATGCATGGAAGCCAGCAGCTTTAGAAAGGCACAAGAGAACCAGACACCATTGCACCAGGTTGACAAGGGAGGAACAAAAGAGCTGTGAAAGATATGCTTGCTAATACCTCACCTTCGGCAGTTTCATGGATCTAAAAGTCTTATTTTCATTTCCTCGACATTTTCCTGGACCTTAGCTTGACGTGCCTCCTTACACAACTATGCTTTCTGCCGCCACATCAGACATGACTACAACAGTACGCTCAGCTTCAAGCAAGTACTCACGGAGTCTGCTACAGACTCGAAGCGAGAGGGAGATTCCTCGCGAGCTGAGCTTCTACAGAAAGAAGTCATACGTTCCAAGAGCTTCGAAGCGCCTGACAAGTTGTAAGACGCCGGAAAGTCTTTGGAAAGTATTCACGAGACCGTGTCAGGTAAAGGTGATTCTTGCCAGTTTTATTGCTGAATTTTTGTATTTATCGGTCAGAAACACACAAAGACTCTTGTGGTAAGGGGGGGCGGAAGATCCTCTTAGCATCCAGATGAATACCTTGGAAGACCAGGAAACATAAACTTATAGATTCCATCGAGTTCTTTCGACAATGTTTGTGTGAAGAGAACACGTATACAAAGCAATACAAAAAGGAATTCAAACATCAACAGATTAATGGGTCCTTTCGAGTCTGCTAACTTAAGGAGAAACGTTCGACCACCTTTTTAAAAATCCACTGCAATAATACATCTCAACTTGCTTTGCCCTTAATCTTCCAAGCTTTTTTATATATAACATATATTATATGTAATATATCATATTTGAATATATATATATATTTAATTGTTTTCCTTCTTTCTTTTTATATTTTGTAACTGTCTCCCGCGTTTGCGAGGTAGCGCAAGGAAACAGACGAAAGAAATGGCCCCCCCCCCCCCCATACACATGTACATACACACGTCCACACACGCAAATATACATACCTACACAGCTTTCCATGGTTTACCCCAGACGCTTCACATGCCTTGCTTCAATCCACTGACAGCACGTCAACCCCTGTATACCACATGACTCCAATTCACTCTATTTCTTGCCCTCCTTTCACCCTCCTGCATGTTCAGGCCCCGATCACACAAAATCTTTTTCACTCCATCTTTCCACCTCCAATTTGGTCTCCCTCTTCTCCTCGTTCCCTCCACCTCCGACACATATATCCTCTTGGTCAATCTCTCCTCACTCATTCTCTCCATGTGCCCAAACCATTTCAAAACACCCTCTTCTGCTCTCTCAACCACGCTCTTTTTATTTCCACACATCTCTCTTACCCTTACGTTACTTACTCGCTCAAACCACCTCACACCACACATTGTCCTCAAACATCTCATTTCCAGCACATCCATCCTCCTGCGCACATCTCTATCCATAGCCCACGCCTCGCAACCATACAGCATTGTTGGTACCACTATTCCCTCAAACATACCCATTTTTGCTTTCCGAGATAATGTTCTCGACTTCCACACATTTTTCAAGGCTCCCAAAATTTTCGCCCCCTCCCCCACCCTATGATCCACTTCCGCTTCCATGGTTCCATCCGCTGACAGATCCACTCCCAGATATCTAAAACACTTCACTTCCTCCAGTTTTTCTCCATTCAAACTCACCTCCCAATTGACTTGACCCTCACCCCTACTGTACCTAATAACCTTGCTCTTATTCACATTTACTCTCAACTTTCTTCTTCCACACACTTTACCAAACTCAGTCACCAGCTTCTGCAGTTTCTCACATGAATCAGCCACCAGCGCTGTATCATCAGCGAACAACAATTGACTCACTTCCCAAGCTCTCTCATCCCCAACAGACTTCATACTTGCCCCTCTTTCCAGGACTCTTGCATTTACCTCCTTTACAACCCCATCCATAAACAAATTAAACAACCATGGAGACATCACACACCCCTGCCGCAAACCTACATTCACTGAGAACCAATCACTTTCCTCTCTTCCTACACGTACACATGCCTTACATCCTCGATAAAAACTTTTCACTGCTTCTAACAACTTGCCTCCCACACCATATATTCTTAATACCTTCCACAGAGCATCTCTATCAACTCTATCATATGCCTTCTCCAGATCCATAAATGCTACATACAAATCCCTTTGCTTTTCTAAGTATTTCTCACATACATTCTTCAAAGCAAACACCTGATCCACACATCCTCTACCACTTCTGAAACCGCACTGCTCTTCCCCAATCTGATGCTCTGTACATGCCTTCACCCTCTCAATCAATACCCTCCCATATAATTTACCAGGAATACTCAACAAACTTATACCTCTGTAATTTGAGCACTCACTCTTATCCCCTTTGCCTTTGTACAATGGCACTATGCACGCATTCCGCCAATCCTCAGGCACCTCACCATGAGTCATACATACATTAAATAACCTTACCAACCAGTCAACAATACAGTCACCCCCTTTCTTAATAAATTCCACTGCAATACCATCCAAACCTGCTGCCTTGCCGGCTTTCATCTTCCGCAAAGCTTTTATATATTATTTTTTTTTTATTATACTTTGTCGCTGTCTCCCGCGTTTGCGAGGTAGCGCAAGGAAACAGACGAAAGAAATGGCCCAACCCTCCCCCCATACACATGTATATGCATACGTCCACACACGCAAATATACATACCTACACAGCTTTCCATGGTTTACCCCAGACGCTTCACATGCCCTGCTTCAATCCACTGACAGCACGTCAACCCCGGTATACCACATCGCTCCAATTCACTCTATTCCTTGCCCTCCTTTCACCTTCCTGCATGTTCAGGCCCCGATCACACAAAATCTTTTTCACTCCATCTTTCCACCTCCAATTTGGTCTCCCTCTTCTCCTTGTTCCCTCCACCTCCGACACATATATCCTCTTGGTCAATCTTTCCTCACTCATCCTCTCCATGTGCCCAAACCACTTCAAAACACCCTCTTCTGCTCTCTCAACCACGCTCTTTTTATTTCCACACATCTCTCTTACCCTTACGTTACTCACTCGATCAAACCACCTCACACCACACATTGTCCTCAAACATCTCATTTCCAGCACATCCACCCTCCTGCGCACAACTCTATCCATAGCCCACGCCTCGCAACCATACAACAATATATATATATATATATATATATATATATATATATATATATATATATATATATATATATATATATAAACAGCAGTTATTCACCAACCTTTACTTAAAGCCACATCGGAATGATTGACTTGCAAATTGCTGCGTTCCTCTTCTGGGACGCAGGAGTTTTAATTTAGTCACTGTCCCCTCCTTGAGGGTTATCAGATTAGCAGATGATATATTCTTTACTTTTCGGTTCTTGATGGCACGAAATCGAAGGATTCAAAGAAGGTGCCATGCAAAAGTCTATGTCAAAGCGTCCTGGAGGATTTGAAAATGATGTTTGGCCTCCGAGAGTAAAGAAGACATCTTCCTCAACCCTGACACCCAAGTCTTAAAGTTCTTCTCCAATCTTCCCTGACATTTGCATAAGCCCTGAGAGCCCTAAACTCGAGAAGCTGTCCATCCGCTCTACTTGGGGAGGTGCAGTTATTTCCATCAGTCGAGGCTCTCTCTCTCTCTCTCTCTCTCTCTCTCTCTCTCTCTCTCTCTCTCTCTCTCTCTCTCTCCCCTCATAATCCTGTCCTTATGGCTAAATCTCGTCCTGCGTACTCGTGGGCAGGTACTCTACGTTGGATTATCAGGGTCAAATAAAAGAGAAGAGAAAGTATTACAAACAAGCAAGTTAGAAGACAGATATCGTACCACAAGTTGTGGGGAAAACGCCCATGAGCGGAGAAAGTACAAGCACCACCAGGGAACAGAGCTGGAACCAGAGGGACTAAGAAAGGGTGAAAAAAAGTTGTTGGGGTAGATACGGAGAGAGGACAGAATTGATACTGAACACGGCGGTGAGGCAATACATGCGCGCTGCGTGTTTGATGAGAAATAATAACTAAAAAATTTGATATAGGTGAAGCATTAGCGGTAAGATACTAGCCATGAATACTATGAATACAACGACATACAAATCATCTAAAGCTTTAGTAGAATTTAATGAAATACAAAGACTGGGAGAGTTGCTGGGAAGTGTAAGCAAAGTGATGATGGTTTGATCAAATGATTCCAACTCTAAATTTGTTGAACGGGAAAACAAATGAGAGGAACAAATCATGGATGTAGGTATGAATTTTAAGTAGTTAGCAGCGCTTTAGTGGATGAGACAGGCCAATCAAGATATAGCTATGAATATATGTGAGACATTCAACCCGATTCGTGTCATCAGCAAAACCAACAAGGAAGAATGATAAGATCGACCTCCGTTTTTCACACACACACACACACACACACACACACTCACACACACACACACACACACACACACACACACTCAAATGCATCCATACACTTAAAGACGTGCACCCAACCTAAGCCAGTAATGGCACATCACTGACAAGCGTTTCTGCCATGACTGTAGACCCGGCGAATCTTAAAAAAAGGGATAAAGATCTCTTTTTTGCTCATAACACACCCGTTGCAAACATTGCAGTTGATAAGACAAGCACCTCAGATCACAGAAGTAACTCAAGAATGCAGTCAAGTTATGGATAAGGACGAACGGGTCGTTGCATTGTAGGTTGCAGGTGAATTGAGCAGCCGAGATCCCTAGTTTGACTAAAAGAAAAAAGTAAACTTAGAATTCTGACCACAAATACATTTTTGGAAGGATTTCTTCAGTAGTAATAACAATGAAAAAATATTGCAGTGCGAGAATTGTGACAAGAGAATGGAACAAATGATTAAGGGATTAATACCACGAAAAATATATGTATATAATGCATAGCGAGATATACCATGAGATAGAAAACAAAGGAAGAAAAGACAATGGGAAATGACAGAAAACGTATGCAAGTAGCAGAGACAATGTACAACGGTTGGAATGAAAAAAAAAATGGGAAAGTTGGTTGTGTAATTTCACTGCCAACTTTTCCATTTTTTTCTCTACAGAAGGGAATAGAGAATAAATGAGAAGCAAGTAATACAAAGCGTGGAACAGAACCGAAAAGCTCTATTCTTCGTATGAACAAAGCAAAGAATTAAAAATTATCATAGTCTGGAGCCTTTCTGAAGCGAAAATCATGAAGAGAAAAATACGAAGGCGACACCATGAACATATGCCAGACGCCAGTCTACCAGTACACGTCTGTATGAAGCATATAAAGAAAACATAGATGATGAAATCTTTGATCAGTATGATGAGGATGCCATTACCATTACTGAATTAAGGAAAACAAGTGACGACCTGAGGCAAATGAAGAGGTTAAGAGAACTCGACGCGGGAAACAAATGAAATACGATTACTCTCCTTAAAAAGACGAAGATGAGCGTACCATAACTTATGATGATGGTACTAAGAACAAACATAGAACACACCAGTGTAGCAGATGTCCACAAAACAAAGAATTTGAGCTGGTATCAAAATAGCATAGACCAGCTGGCCTAACATGAAATATGATTAACATTCATAAAAAAGTGAGGAAGAAAAAAAAAGATATTAGATCATTTGATGAACAACACTTACATAAACGAGGGCTGCTGGGATATTTTTTGCGGCCTCGATCAAGCCCAGGATATGAATATATAGATATATATATATATATATATATATATATATATATATATATATATATATATATATATATATATATATATATATATTTTTTTTTTTTTTTTTTTTTTTTTTTTTTTTTTTTTTTACTTTGTCGCTGTCTCCCGCGTTTGCGAGGTAGCGCAAGGAAACAGACGAAAAAAATGGCCCAACCCCCCCCCCCCCATACACATGTACATACACACGTCCACACACGCAAATATACATACCTACACAGCTTTCCATGGTTTACCCCAGACGCTTCACATGCCTTGATTCAATACACTGACAGCCAGTGTAGCAGATGTCCACAAAACAAAGAATTTGAGCTGGTATCAAAATAGCATAGACCAGCTGGCCTAACATGACATATGATTAACATTCATAAAAAAGTGAGGAAGAAAAAAAAAGATATTAGATCATTTGATGAACAACACTTACATAAACGAAGGCTGCTGGGATATTTTTGCGGCCTCGATCAAGACCAGGATATGAATATATATATATATATATATATATATATATATATATATATATATATATATATATATATATATATATATATATGTGTGGCCTTTGTTGTCTTTTCCTGGTGCTACCTCGCACGCGCGCGGGGGGAGCGGGGGTGCACTTTCATGTGTGGCGGGGTGGTGACGAGAATGGATGAAGGCAGCAAGTATGGATATGTACATGGTTATATATGCATATGTCTGTGTATGTATATGTAAGTATACGCTGAAATGTATGGGTATGTATATGCGCGTGTGTGGGCAATTATGTATATACATGTGTATGTGGGTGGGTTGGGCCATTCTTTCGTCTGTTTCCTTGCGCTACCTCGCTAACGCGGGAGACAGCGACTAAGTATAACAATATATATATATATATATATATATATATATATATATATATATATATATATATATATATATATATATGCAACAAATAAATGTAGCATATAGACAGCTCTTTGACGGTTAAAACAGAATTTCGTGTGTGTATTTTCTGATCTTCAGCTGACGGAAATTCAATTTGAAAATTCTAGAATCGTCAAAGGATATTATCCATAACAGTCTATTCATAATGGATCATCAGATAAAAATGGGTAAAACATGTTTTACGAGAAACGCCAAGGACGCAAAGCTCATTAGCGTAAATCATCCTTTAATGAACAAAGCTTTTATTTACCACTTTCGGTCATGAGATTTATTCCCTCCTCATCTCTGAACCGGTCTTATCCTCTGACCTACTCTGTGATATGAGAGGAACCCAGGTAAACATACACCAAGTTGTCGTCTTCTTCAGAGCTGGTCTTTGCCCCGGGTTATGATACGAGATGATGAGGAACGAATTCGCTCAAAGACGAAGGAAAGTCACAGGGCGACCATCGGTCCTGAGATCTCGTTATGGAATGGTAAATGATCACATCCACGGCAAATGTGCATGATACATTAAGCAAAATACGGTATGAAAAGTACAAGGAAGAAGTAGCTGCTACAGAGACATTACAAAGAGCATAAGTAACACTGAATTCGCAAAGAGCACGTCCATTGGAAATTGGTAGCAAGTGGAATGAATGACGAAGACAAATGCGTTTAGTCATTCTGCATGACATCGAATTCAAGGACCAACCCGACACATGAGCGTTTCACCTTAACTAACGTACCTCCGTTCGTCTTTCTGTGTCTACCATGCCATTTTCTAAAGCAGTAGACAAAAAGGTGGGCTATCCAAATTCATCGGTGTGCTGAAATGGTTTGGACATATGGAGAGGATGAGTGAAGAAAGGTTGACTAATAGGGGAGAATGCACGTCAAAAAAGAGAAGAGAACAAGAAGAAAGATCCTACTTAAACTCTACAAAAATTCACACGTGAATACGTCTCTCGCACAAGAACTCTCTAGCATAATTTGGATACATAAGACGAATGAGACGAAGCAAGAACCCTTGAATGCTCCATCACCTAGGATCAAAGACTCTGTAATGATCATAATGAGTTCTAGCACTTCACAACAACCACGACATCAGATCAAAATCCAAACGACAAAACTCAAAATCCATTGAATACTTACTTCCTCGACTGGCATCATTCTCAGGACACAAGCAACGCGATATTTGTATTCCTAATTATTTTGTATATTTCCGTGATCAACAGATAATCTTGATACCCTTGAGTATTTGATGTACAGAAGAGACATCATTATGTACAGAATTACTGTCCAGTAATTCCTCATATCTTCATTAGGTAATCACGGCGAAACAAACGAAGTCTTCCAAACCATCATGAATTGATTGAAAATGTTGTGTGCAGTGACTATCTTTCCGTGTTCACGGAAGCTGCAGTTCTGTAGTTCTGCTTGATAGAAGGCCGTCTGCGGCACGAAGCTTATAGGCTCACTCCCTATAGTGCAGTGCCGATACCAGCATGAGGAGAAATGATGTTAACTATATGATATCTATTTGTAGGGGAATGTATGCGATTGGGTATTTGCATGTGCTTCGTGGAATTTGTGTGTGTGTGTGTGTGTGTGTGTGTGTGTGTGTGTGTGTGTGTGTGTGAAGAAAAAAAAAATGGTGTATGAGTTGTGTAATTCAAGTAACGATTAGTGTTCCTGACGCCCAGGGTCGAGCGCATAAAATCGAATCCTGGTTACAGCAATTACTCCACAGTCAACCCAGCTGTTCATCCACCCCTAGGGGTTGATCGAATTAGGGCCTAGGCTGTCTTGCCGTCTCAGTTAACATGAAAGAAAAGAAACATCGAATGAGGAGGCAAAAAGTCTGGCCAAGGAATGACAACAGCTGCTTGAGTGGTAAACATCTCCAGCGATAACAAAGAACAGCGCTCGTGATCCACCAGCCACCACCCAGAACACACCAGTGACAGTCTCCTGTGCAACTCTCTTCCCGTCTACCCACACTCATCACAGGAGGAGGAACTCTTGCGGATTTCCCCCTCAGGCACACCAATCCACAAACTCCTCCTCTCACGTACTTCCTCTTTTATATTTCCATGTTAACTGAGACGGCACGGGCAGCTGAGGCCCTCATCAAGGCCATCCCATTAACACTATATATACATATATATATATATATATATATATATATATATATATATATATATATATATATATATATATATATATACATATCATCTATTTACATCTATTTATCATACTTAATCGCCGTCTCCCGCATCAGCGAGGTAGCGCAAGGAAACATACGAGGAATGGCCAACCCACCCACATAAACATTTATATACATAAACGCCCACACACGCACATATACATAATAACATTTCAACGTATACATACATCTACATACATAGGCATGTACATATATACACATGTACATATTCATACTTGCTGCCTTCATCCATTCCTGTCGCCTTCCCGCCGCACATGAAATAACCCCCCACCCTCACCCCCGCGAGGTAGCGCTAGGAAAAGACAAAAAAAGCCACATTCGTTCACACTCAGTTCTCTAGCTATCATGTGTAATGCACCGAAAGCACAGCTCCCTTTCCACGTCCAGGCCCCACAAAACCTTCCATGGTTTACCCCAGACGCTTCACATGCCCTGGTTCAATCCATTGACGGCATGTCGACCCCGGTATACCACATCGTTCCAGTTCACTCCATTCCTTGCACGCCTTTCACCCTCCTGTATGTTCAGGCCCCGATCGCTTCAAATCTTTTTCATTCCATCCTTCCACCTCCATTTTGGTCTCCCGCTTCTCCTCGTTCCCTCCATCTCTGACACACAGATCCTCTTTGTTAATCTTTCCTCACTTATTCTCTCCATGTGACCAAATCATTTCAAAACATCCTCTTCTGCTCTCTCAACCACACACTTTTTATGTACACATCTCTCTTACCCTTTCATAACTTACTTAATCAAACCACCTTACACCACATACTGTCCTCAAACATTTCATTTCCAACACATCCACCCTCTTCCGAACAACCCTATCTGTAGCCCATGGCTGAACCAGGTACCCATTTTATCGACCAACCCCTAGGGCTGGATAGACACCTGGGATGACTGTGGACCGAACACTGCCACAACGAAGATTCGAACCTATGCGCTTGACCCTGGGCGGCCCATGAACGCGTCACGGTCGGGAACGCTAACCGATACACCACTGAAGTCCATCTACTCTCACACAGCCACATTGTCTGTGTAAGAGACTACTGGGGAAATGGAAGCTCAGGAATATTTTGATAGCCATAGAATCTAGAAACCCCACGAAAACAAAAAAAAATGTCACCCTGAGATGTGACTGCTACCGTGAAATGGTACCATACATCCAAGCAGTGGCTTCCAATACGAAACAAAGTCACGAGTAATTTCATATGCAAATATCCCTGATTTGCATACTCTTCCTGGCTTGTTGTGTCCTTGATGAAGACATTTCTCCTTCCTGATCGCTGAAATAAACATACGGCAAATAAAAACGACTTCACTGATTTCTCACATTTTTATCGTGTAAATCTGTTGTACCAAACAGACTTGTCCAAACGTCATGGATTAATTGAAAATGTCATGTGCATGGATACGCCTCTTTTTTTTTTTTCATATTCAGTCCATGGAAACTGCAATGTTCCAGTCCTGAATGACAGGAGCCCGTCACCAGCAGGAACCTGGAAGGGATGCCTCCCTGGACCCAGACCCTACACAAACATGAACACTGATTGTGTGAATTTTATGGCAATTCCGTTAGATGCGCGCCAGTGGGGGAACCGTGGATCTGTGTGTACGTATGTCTTTTGTGAGTTTGTCGGTGCATGACATGTATTGGTGTGTGTGTGTGTGTGTGTGTGTGTGTGTGTGTGTGTGTGTGTGTGTGTGTGTGTGTGTGAGTTAGTCTGAAAGTTACTTGTTTATATCTGCCTGTCTTCGCCTATGTGTATGTGTGTGTCTGTGTGTGTGTGTGTGTGTGTGTGTGTGTGTGTGTGTGTGTGTCACACCTGACTCGTCAGCGAGCCCCATTATGCAGCAGACCTCCAGCCTCCTCATCCGCTCCCTCATTTATCTCATTCTCCCGCTAACGTCTCTTCCGCCGTCTACCATCTGTACATCCTGCCCGACCACAGTGACGACCACCACTCTCTCTCTCTCTCTCTCTCTCTCTCTCTCTCTCTCTCTCTCTCTCTCTCCCCCGTCCAAATCTCTTCCTGAGCGCAGAAAGATTACGCTCGTAGAGGCAAGCCAACTACGAGCTCCCTTCGCTGGCGGAGGGATGCGCTTCTTGCCGAAGGCAACAGCAGCCAGCGTGGACAGTCGTTCCATATCAGACCAACGCTCCTTCCCGTTGATCATATCCGCATCAAAACTCTGTTTTCCTTCCCTGTTTTTCCTTCTCTGTTTTCCCCTTTTTAAATATCCTAGATAAGCTCTCATGACACCACGATTATATTTCCCTTTTCTCCGAGTTTTCCTCCGAAACCAACACCCGCTTTGCGAATATTCGTATCTGGTTCACGCTTCGTGTTCAACGTCCGAAGCATTACCAGCTGTCATCTCCTCTAGAGGGAACAACAGAAAATCCTGAGTAAAATTCAGGCGTCTGAAAGGACGGGAAGTTAATGCAGTGTACGTGAAGGATGGGTATTATTTGGCTTCATAAAACCCTCATGGTGTCGTGTTTCGGGATATTGAATTCCACAGTCGGAGGGTGTTTTGCGGTCGCCTGAGGCCGGGACTTAACGCGGCAGATCTGGCTGTTATGACAGGCCTCACCACGGAGGGTAATACGCTAGGGCGTCCCCCAGGACACAATAGAAGCAGTGCTTCATCTCTGGTTTCGATCCTTCTTCATACCAGTTTATTCATTCTCGGGAGGTGTTCGATGCCTTGACCTGTACTCACTGATGCTTCACGCATCGCTTTTATCTATATCATAAAACCTTAATACAAACACTTAAAAGTGACCTCTTCTTATATACAGACGTGGGCTGCTAGTTCTCTAGATTCTTAAATAGATTTTCTTGAGTCTATATCAAGCCACGGTCCGTGGGGCAGGGTCATGTGTTATCTCAGGAACTTCGCCTGAACAATTTTCATTTTCGCTCCCTCTCTCACGAAAGGGTTCTTCATACCCAATACCACCCGTGCTATGTAGACGGTATTGGAGGAGGAGATCTGTAAAAGGATTTTTCTTCCCCCTTCCCACTCACGGGGTCAAGAGACGTGCTCCTCGAGCGGGTTATTTGTAATCTAATCAGACTCCATTTGAAAAGAGGGGAAAGTCGACTCATGCAAAGGATCTTCCTTGCCACATACCATTACATTTGGTCTGGTGGTTTGAGGGGATACTATTTACAGAATTTTTTTCCTTACGAAGCTTTTGATATTTTCCCCTCGCAATACTGTTCCACAGGGGTTAGATATGGAGAACTCTGTCATTTCATGACATCTACGAAGGAATCAAACACTGACTCTGATATTAGGCCAGTCTCATACGAGTATCATAATCAGGCAATGTAGAGAAATTTTCTTTTTTTCTTAAAGAAATTCCAGGTGGGGGGGTTTCATTTTAACTTAGGTTCCTCCTGAATCCTAAAATCCCATAAGAAATGACAGGGAATTATCCTTTTATAGAATCCGAGAATACTTTGAAAGGAAAACTCTCATCAAATCAGCATTAGAACAGAGGCGCTTTCCATACTTAATAACTGCTTCCCAATCTTTCTAATGTAGATGATCAGACTCGAAAGTCCCAGTCCTTGGGAACCTAACCTTGACGAGATTAGATTCGTAGTTTCTAAAGCCATTAGAATTCTCTCTCTCTCTCTCTCTCTCTCTCTCTCTCTCTCTCTCTCTCTCTCTCTCTCTCTCTCTCTCTCTCTCTCCCAGTGGACTGCTGACCAGCTGACGGGTGATGAGTGATGGACGAACATGGGACGCTGGACCAGAGAATGACATCGGGCTAACGGATGACGACGGACCAAACGGATGAACACATGACGACGGACGAACAGATAACGGATGACGACGGACCAAACGGATGAACACATGACGACGGACGAACAGATAACGGATGACGAGGGATCAAACGGATGAACAGATGACGACGGACGAATGGACAACAACGGACGAGGGAGGACGATGAACCACAACACGTCACTTGAACCACAACACGCCTTGAAGGTGACGTAATAAGCAGCACGTCACTGGCGCTTTGATGGTGACGTAATAAGCAATACGTCACAGGTCCCTTGAAGGTGACGTAATAAGCAATACGTCACTGGTGCCTTGAAGGTGACGTAATAAGCAATACATCACTGTTGCCTTGAAGGTGACGTAATAAGCAATACGTCACTGGTGCCTTGAAGGTGACGTAATAAGACAGACATGGAAATCTGTTCCACTGAACGTAGAATTGAATTTAAAGACAAAGGTTCCTGTACTTGTTTTAAGATAACAGAATCAGTGGAATATAAGATGATAAACCAGAACTTGCAGCAGACATCAACAGTATGACACCCCTTAAAGAATACAAAGAAGTGTAAAGGAATTCAAACAGCAACAGACCACTGGGTCTTTTCGAGGCTGATTGTTATAGTGAATAGAAAGTGGTAAGAATATGAAGGCACACAGATGATCAAGGAGAATAACCTGTAGAATATCACTGTGGCTCTAAGGTGGTGTAAATGACGTAAGTCGTGGACCTAAAGCGAAGTATTTATCAAGTCTATTCTCCTACGCATCTAAAGTACTGCTTTCAGCCAGCAATTATCAACAAATCGTTCCATACGTTAACAACCCTGTTGAAGGAAAAGCACTTCACCTCATTCAAAGTTAAACGTTTTGTTCACAAGTCTGTATCCAGGAAGAGATGCAACTCAAAGCCAGTTAAAGAGAGAGAAATGACAACACAAAACATGTTAGAAACAGAAGATAGATAACTCGAAACCCACCAGACACAAAGAAAAGATAGCACAAAACCTGCTAGGGTCAGAGAATAAGATTATTCATTAGCTGGAGACTAAGTAAAGATAACTCGTTACCCACTGAAGACTAGGAAGAAACAACTCAAAACTCGCTGGAGACAAGGAAAAGTTAGCTCAAAATCTGCATTAAAGACAAAAAAGGCAAGTATACCGGACACAGGAAAAATATGAGTATACCTCGCCGGACACAGGAAAATGTAAGTATACCTCGCCGGATACAGGAAATATATAGGTATACCTCACCGGGTACAGGAAATATATAACGCAAGACATATTGTGGACAAGAAAAATTTCATTACCAAATGGGGGACAAAGAAAATGCAAACACTTGGCAAGTATCATAACTCATTTTGACACTTTCGCCACCTGGTGGTGTCATAAGCCTCACAGGTCAATATATCATCAATGAGATAAAAATGACCTTTTTTTTTTATACACCAGATACCTGAAGTATGAATATCTTCCATGACCTCACTCCTGAGCTGATTAGTGCTCCAGTTTTTACGACGTTATCTCGGAAAATCGTGGGAAGGGAAAAGTTTAAGAAGCCTGAAACTCATTACCGGTAAGGTTCAAGTCAGACAACAGATTCTCATCAGGTGAACTTTGAAGGATCGTTGATCCGTCTGGTTTCGTATACTTTTCCAGTCTGATTATAGGATCATCATGCCATGCAACGACCTCGTCTATAAAGTTTGCCGTGGGGGAAATGACTTGACTCCCTCGGACCAGTAGGATTCATGGCAAGACTGACTGTTCTCCTTCCCTCCTTCCACTGACGACGATGCAGCCTTGCCGAAGGTGGCCGCCTACACTCGCTTGTGTCACCACACGCAAGCGGTGTCCGCTTAACATTCCAATCACTCTAATGGATTGCGTACGTCGATGTCTTTTATCATTCACCAGGAACCTGAGTTCTGCTAAGTCCCTCCTCCCTCCCTCCTGATGCTCAAGAGCCACTGGGTGTAGCCAGTGATGTGTTCCCTTCATCACGAGTGAGGGATACAAAGCAGAGCCTCGCCTCCGTCAGCTTGGCGGCGGGGCGCTAACATTATCCCGCAGCGAGGTTGAAGCTAAGGCTCCGTTAGCGGCATTATTCGTGGCCGCGTTATCTAGAAGTTTGGTAATTGTGGTGTAATGACGTAGTTAACCAGAAGATTGCCACGTCTATTAACCCGGATTTACCTATCTAGAAACCTGTTCTCAACCACAGGTATGCCACGGAGTCGGCTTAGCTCCGAGCCCAGCTGTGGAGAGTTTACAAATTTGTGGAGTATTTTCGTATGCATGGTCTGGGAATAGGACCATACCGTCTGTCGTTTTCTGTTTGTCTTAACCACCCCACATACCTCTCCCTCTCTCTCTCCCTCTCCCCCTCTCTCTCTCTCTCTCTCTCTCTCTCTCTCTCTCTCTCTCTCTCTCTCTCTCCCCCCGTGCTGGACTCCCACGAGAAACGAGTGTCGTGGACCTCTTGCCAAACCTTATTACACAGGTGAGGCCGCACCACTCGGGCCGTTTAATGCAATATTTGCCCAGCAGGGGCGGTGGAGGGTGAGGGCAGGGGGGATAGTGAGGGAAGGGGGGAGAGGGGGGAGGGGGGATAACCTCCCAGACACCTCCTAGAAACTCGACCCACACGTTTTAGAAGTTGAGGTGTCGTGGCCATTTCTTCTTCCCTTGGAGGAGGGGAGGCTGAGAGGTGCCGGCTACTGGAAAATAGTGCCGGGAGGTGCTGGAAGGATAACAAAGGATTCTGGGGGGACTTGAGGATGGTATTCGAGCCAGGATATGGTGCTGGAGGCTTAAGACAGAGTACCAGGGTCCTGGACAAGTGACTGTAGAAAAAAAGAAGTGCTGTGGCGAAGGTAAGGATGCTGTGAGGAGGAGGAGGGGTTGGTTGGTACGGGTTGCGGGAGGGGACTGTATTGGCTTGGTGGTGGTGCTCGGTGCTGGGGGCCTAAGGACCAGTTACTGGTATGTAAGATGCAGCAGTACTGGGGTACAGGAAGGTATGCTGGAGGGAGTGGTGACGGTGGTGTGTATCGTAAAACAAGGTGGTGGAATCGAGGGGATGGTGAGGGAATTTATGTGAACGGTGCAAATGGGAGCAAAAATGGGAAGTTATGGGGTCGTATACGCTCTGCGGTTTAGTACGGCGGGTTTAACCCCAATATAGCAAAGATTACTTAAAGATACAACTCCTACAGTTGCTTATATATTTTTGACCGTAGGAACTCGTTTTGGATCAGCACCGCTCGAAGGTAGCCGCGAGGTTGGTATGTCTTATGCTTGAAAATCTTTGTTACTTTAGCTAATGTCGAGTATTAGAGCTCTCCATTCGCCCTCCAGCTGCATAGGATATACTGTCCATATTCGAACATGACAGCAATAAAAAAGGTAGGTCTTCTGTGAATATAGATTTCGTAAAAGTAGACTGGTATTGCAACATCTTGAAGAGGTTCATAGGTTAATGACAAGGGTTTAATGTTATCTAAAATAATAACAAAGCTCACATTCGATAACTACCAAAAAAATGAATACTCTTCCTCCATTTTGGGAAGAATTTGGCTCCAAGCCTATAGCAGCTGCTTTATCTTGCTTGAGGATGTGCCTCAGTGGCTGGAGTCGTGATCAGCTTCATCGTACGTAATCAAGGCAAACACATATCGTTATAGGGCATTGGGTAGTCCCTCAGCACCAGGTGTTAGGGGATCTGACATGTACTATATCTAGATACGCATCACAGGTAGTGAAGCAGGGGGTAATACGACCCATTCTGGATCACGATACTTGGTTTTACCATCAGGCGACCGCAAGTAAACATCATCGACCGGCGGGAACTACTCGCTTTGAAATATGTCGACGTACTGTGTGGAGAGGATGAGAAACGCCAGACATTAAATGTGAGAGTAGAGACGAGAGAGAGGGAGCTGTCAGAGCCACACCCATCCCCTTAAAGACGGCACGATAGGAAGGCTTTCAAGTTAATGAGTCTGTAGCTCCGAGAGAGAGAAAAAAAATAATCACTTCTCAGTACGGAACTATGGCAAACCCTCATGACGTGTGAGGGATATGAAAAAGAGAAATGGTCCTTACCTTTACATAAGGATGAAGTGAGACTCTTAGGCGTTAGATTCCACTGCTATTGAAATTCTCTGGTGACACTTAACTCTTTTAATGAGAGAACTCAAGGCGATGGCCCCTGGTATGGAGGGAGTTATCAGATAACGCCATCCAAGCGTGTGGGGAGCCTCATAATACGGCGTTTAGTTGTGAGGAGGCTCAAAAGAGAAGCTTCTGTGAGCGGTGAGAGCGTGTATGGTCTTATCTTGAACCCTAGAAGAAGGCGACGGCCGTAATGACCCCTGGCAGTCAAAAGCCCTAGACCTTAAATCACCAACCAACCAACTTTAATTTTTGTAGGAATATCCTAGAATATGCCTCTTAGTAAAATAGTGAACTTCTAAGCGATTGTGCCTGACTGTGTGAGAAGTCTCACAGGGCCGACCCTTAGCTACGTGGAAATACTCAGGTGGCGGCACCTACAGGTTCTACTCGTGTGGAAACTCGTAGGCGCCGGCCAGCCCTTGTGTGAGAACTCGTAGGCAACGGCGCCCGTCCTGGTGTCAGAACACTGCTCAGATGATGGACCTTAGTTGCGGTGGAACCCCTCGTTGTTGTGGGAACTAACGCGACTCCGACGCCCGTTCGTATGGGAATATCTTAGAAGACACAAGAACTCTTCAGGCCTCAGCTTACGCCAAGCGCACGTACGTAAGGATTATCCTGTAGATCTCATTTACTCAAGGTAACTTCGAAACTCATCATATGTGTAGATTAACCTCACTTGTGTAAAGTCCCTGAGCCTACATGGGTAGGGTATTACCGGAGTTTATAACTGAAATACTAAAGCAAAACATTTATACACAAAGTTGCTATACACACACACATGCTTAGCCTGAGCACCTAAGGTGTCGTGCCTTGCTTAT
The DNA here is from genome assembly GCF_036320965.1 of Panulirus ornatus. Classification (NCBI taxonomy): domain Eukaryota; kingdom Metazoa; phylum Arthropoda; class Malacostraca; order Decapoda; family Palinuridae; genus Panulirus; species Panulirus ornatus. The sequence goes on along the minus strand of NC_092292.1, from coordinate 9,938,963 downwards.
CTTTACCACCGCCACCTTAAGTCTACCTAACCTCCGTCATATCAAGAGCATTCGTCCTCTATCTAATGATCTCTGAACCTCTCGAAGGCTCGTGTTAAACGAACCATTTCCTCTACCTTCTCTGTTTTAGGATATATTTTTCTAAGTCAGGTATGTCTTCAGCATGGCTTCAGTCCCACGATACGATAAGGTTAAATGCACGCTTTCCAGATCAAGGATTCTCTGCCACGTTCTGAAAATGTAACTGCAATACCTGTTGTATATGCAGGGGTCTCACATGATAGGTACTAAGGTGAGAACTCTCACCAGCAGAAGCAATGGGGTTACCATGGAATCAATGTTGCATTCGTGTCCTCTCGCACCATCATGTCCTGCCCCTGCTGGTGACTTTGCCCCTGCCTTAGAAAACGTCGCTTGTTACTCATGTGGTATAACGAAATCGCAGGATCTCTTCTTCAGGGGGTTCCAGTAGCTCGAAGGATGCGCTACAATCTGTAGCAGAGAAAGGATGAAATCCTTTCGAGTAAGAAGTTTCTGGACGAGACTTGACCTGGCGAGAGTGAATCTTCATTCCTGGGGTAGCCTGCAAGGAGCCAGAGTCCACTAGCGTCACCGATCAACAGGCACCCAAGGATAAAGAACAATATTTCCTCTAATGTAATCAATACATGAATATCTATCTATAATCAAACAAGAACCAATCTCTATTGTCCTGGAGTTATCTAGGACCTCTTGTTAAAGACTCCTGCCACAGCCTAAGGATGTTCTAGTTTCAGCAGCGGGGACACGAAGACTCCTTTTGGGGCTGCACAACATACTAGGCTAAGACTATAAAACATATGAGGCTGTGGCTACGAGACACAAAGGCTGAGGTTATAAATTATACAAGAGTGGTGCGACAAGACATAAAATGGTTGGTGTTACAGAACATACACGCTTGAATCAACAGAACATACTGTATCTGGCTGGGTTGCAAAGCATACAGGCCCAAGAGTAGAAAACATTCTGTATATGGCTGCAAACATCCAAGGTTGGGGTTGCATCGCAGAAAATTCTGAGGCTACAGGGTATACTGTACCTGGCTGGGGCTACGAAACACGCTAATCTGGGGTTACAATATGTATACAAGCCTTGGGCTACAAAACTACAAGGCCGGAGCTACAGAACACATTAAGGCTAAAGTTACATACCATTTCTTCGTCTGTCTTCAGATCTTTTCCTTCGATGCTTTATTGACGTCTGATAATTCAGTGCAGTTATGATACCATGATACGCGTATTCTATCTCCTTTTCTTTTGTTACGTTGGAGGCATCAGTCACGGACACAAGTCCACATCAAGGCCGGGTCTTAACTGAAATAGAGAGAGGATTATGAAAGGAAAAAAGAAGAGACAAGGGAAAGAATTCACAAATTTTGCACATCATGCGTTTTCAATCGTTTTCTCTTTACTATCTATTTGGTATATCCACGTTACGCAGAAGCCAAAGAGATTCTGCTAAAATGTAGCAATCCTCTCAAACTGCTGTTTAATCTTGCTAAGGACCTACATGACCCGGACAGACTTACCAGGCAGGACCGGACTGCTGTTCCAGCTGCTGGGATCTTACCAGCTGCCACTCAAGCACTGAGCCTGGGTTCTATAAATCTTTTGCAGAAGCCAACGTGAAAAGAAATACATACTCTAGAACGCTGGAAAGATCCGGTTTTTTCACAAAGAAACTCTTTTTCAACGATATTAGATAGCCTTTGACGTGTATGATGCCATTTTTGGCATCGGAACCACTGACCTATCGAAAGCCAGCAAATCTATACACATACAGCAATGCCCATCTTAAGCAGTCAGCCCTCCTCATAGGACCTATCGAAGGAAATCTCCAATGTCCTTGTACTCCTGTGGGATGCATCTCTTCCCTGCCATCCTAGCAAGTTTCCAAAGCTTCTGCTGAATGTAAGCTGAGAATAGATGGTACTTTTCCACGGCCTTCAGTGACCTCCTTACGTCACTGAAACCTAACGTGAACTCACCGTCGCCGTTTGTCACCGCCGCTCCTTTGGGTCAGGTAAAGCACTGCCGGCAGTGAGCCACCTCAGCACCGGCCACAGCCTCGCACTGACCGTCGTAAAGTTACGTTCACTGGTCGAGTCGCGTTCAAAGCTCTTAATGTCCCAGTGTTAATTCACGTAACGCTCTTCTCTAAGACGTAAAACAGAAATGTGATTTATATGATGAAATGCAGAGCAGTGACGTAAAAAAGAGACGTGCAGGCTACATTACCATACATACATATATACATACATACATACATACATAAATACATACATGCATACATACTGTACAATAAAAGCTGCTCCCACGTCCAGAAATTGTTGCAACAAAGGACATTAATCCATGAACATACACGTTCACCCAACACCCATACACTGCAAAACATCATCAACTATTAAGATAAATGTCAAGGAATGTTTTTACAGCAGATGAAATTAGTCGTAACAATTGTCGTAATTCTAGCACCTAAAAAATGAATACAGAAACATACTCGTAAAACAACGTCATTCCATTGTTTTTCGTTCATAAAGTCTGGCTTTAGGAACTCCCTCGCCTGTGTTCTCGACTAATATGGAACTGTCTCAAAGTTTTAATGAAAATTTTGACTTACAAAGAAATATTCAGGAACACATTGTGTTGGAGATATAGAGGTTGTCTGCAGTGTCATAAGGCTTGGAAGTCGTGTGTGTGTATGTATGTGTGTGTGTGTGTGTGTGTGTGTGTGTGTGTGTGTGTGTGTGTGTGTGTGTGTGTGTGTGTGCGTGTGTGTGTGTGCGTGTGTGTGTATGTGTGTGTGTGTGTGTGTGTGTGTGTGTGTGTGTGTGTGTGTGTGTGTGTGCGTGTGCGTGTGCGTGTGTCTGTGTCCGTGTGTGTGTGGGTGGGTGTGTGTTCTTGATGTCGAGAGTACTAATATATATATATATATATATATATATATATATATATATATATATATAGGGTGGGGGAGGGGGCGAAAATCCTGGAAGCCTTGAAAAATGTGTGGAAGTCGAGAACATTATCTCGGAAAGCAAAAATGAGTATGTTTGAAGGAATAGTAGTTCCAACAATGTTGTATGGTTGCGAGGCGTGGGCTATGCCATGATAGAGTTGTGCGCAGGAGGGTGGATGTGCTGGAAATGAGATGTTTGAGGACAATGTGTGGTGTGAGGTGGTTTGATCGAGTAAGTAACGTAAGGGTAAGAGAGATGTGTGGAAATAAAAAGAGCGTGGTTGAGAGAGCAGAAGAGGGTGTTTTGAATTGGTTTGGGCACATGGAGAGAATGAGTGAGGAAAGATTGACCAAGAGGATATATGTGTCGGAGGTGGAGGGTACGAGGAGAAGTGGGAGAGCAAATTGGAGGTGGAAAGATGGAGTGAAAAAGATTTTGTGTGACCGGGGCCTGAACATGCAGGAGGATGAAAGGCGGGCAAGGAATAGAGTGAATTGGATCGATGTGGTATACCGGGGGTGACGTGCTGTCAGTGGATTGAAATCAGGGCATGTGAAGCGTCTGGGATAAACCATGGAAAGCTGTGTAGGTATGTATATTTGCGTGTGTGGGCGTGTATGTATATATATGTGTATGGGGATGGGTTGGGCCATTTCTTTCGTCTGTTTCCTTGCGCTACCTCGCAAACGCGGGAGACAGCGACAAAAAAAAAAAAAAATATATATATATATATATATATATATATATATATATATATATATATATATATATATATATATATATATATAAAATATTCATACATATATATATATATATATATATATATATATATATATATATATATGTGTGTGTGTGTGTGTGTGTGTGTGTGTGTGTGTGTGTGTGTAATTGCCGTATTTTGGACGGTACAGGGAGGGAGTTCTACATTCCTGAGGATCCGTCGATTCAACATTCTTGTCTGTCATACAACTCATTAAATAGATTCCTGTGTACTGTCTGCATTCTCAATTTCATCATTTAGCTAACTAGAGTCATTCATTTTCTGACACTATATAAGTGATTTCTTTTTTTTCTCTTTTTTCATAAAAGAATAGTTGCTGTTACCTCTCATTGTTCCTTCCTTGCACCTCTCAAAGAACAGTTGGTCGTCTACATTGTCCACATTCATATCTTTTATAGCCTTTAAACTCTCCTACTTCAATCATTTCTCTTATTTTAGGTACCATCATTTTTGCCCTCCTCTGGACCATTTTCATTAGTTCCTTCCTCGAGAAGCTAAGCTGTGAAATCCTCCTCCTCTTCCCATCTTCTTTCCTTTTCATCTGACATTTCAAACTTTAAGAGTCAGATCCATAACCACTGGTAGAGCCCTCGTTAATTTCTACATTACTCATTCTCTTACTTTCTACATTATACACGAAATGACCTTTCACTGGGACGTGTTTCGCCCCTGTCATTTCGGTCTCTGTTAAAAGAGTTGACCAAAGTAGATACATTTCCTATGCTGTAAATAGTTTATTGAACATCTCCTCATCCACGGACTTATATGCAGCTCTAACATTGGTCAGTGGACAGTAAGCCACCCTAACAATTTTCCTGTCGTGTAGTGCTGGGTACAAAGATCTCCCCCTCACACTCGTCCGTGCTGCTTGTTTCCTGCTGGATTATAGTCAGATCGAATCATTATTTCACTGTGTCGCTATCGTCGTTATTTTACATTTGCTTCGGGATGAACTCCGTCAGCTATGTGTCAAGCCAACTCTGAGGTATGTCTAATTTCCTCTGTAAGTTAATGCAATCCTTACTCATCCTATTACCTGTGCATCATCCGCAAATAGATTCAGGTATGAAGCCAGTCCAGTCCTGTGTCAAGTCATTTACACGGATCAAGAATAGTCATAACGCTGAACCCTGTGGTTTACCACTAGTAAACCCAGACCGCTCAACTTCGTACTGTCTACATAACGTATTCTGTTCCCTTCCACTGTGGTAATTTTCGATCCACCGAAGGGGTCTTCCCCCTGCCTGAAAGGCCATCTTCCTTACTATCCTCTTATGTGGAACCAGTGTCAAATCCCTTCAAGTGGCCACCCTACGAGTTCACAGTCCAGCCATCCATTTCCGATTTCTTATACAGAGCTCACTCTTTCTTGGAAATTTAAAAGAAGTATTATACATGACGTTTTTTCTCTAAGCCCATGTTTTATCTCATTTAGGTACTTTCACCATTGTAAGCAATCATCCACTTCCTTTCTGGCTATCTCTCACAGTGTATTGCAGATCACATTTCTCCGCAGTGTGCTTTTCCGATATTTATTCTTAGACATTGATGTGATGGTCGGTGGATAACCACATATGACCACAATAGCTGTCAATAGCTGATATTTTAGGATAATACATTTAAGTATATTTGAATCTTTAAGGATATAGTTCATCTGGTAATATTCTACATTGTTCAAGATCTCATTAAATATGCTTTCTTGATAATACTCAATATCCTCTAAATATATGTGGGTAGGAATTAACATCTTAATTCAAAGACGGTATGCAGAAGATGTCGCCAGTGAACACGGATGTGACGCTGGATTGTGACGAACTGCAACTTGTTCTGTTGATGCAGATGCGTTTACTTCTTCAAGACGCGAGATGGAAACACCTCACCTGTGAACCACTCAAGTCAACAATATCCTCTTATGGGAAGGAACCCACTTGGTCAAGTGCTGATAGTCACGGGCAAATATACGAGGCCGGGAGTAAGCTAGAAGAGTATCGGCTCGATTTTACAAAGCAGCCCAATGAACAGCACGTTTTGTGTAGGACACACCATCAGGTCATGGCTACAAGCGGCAAATGTAGCTTGGGTGTGTCTGGTCCTCACATGGGTTCTGGTGAGTCCAATATTACAGTTTCAGTAATGAATGGTTCGTCCAGAGATGTTATGACAACTGCCTTTCCTTGATACAACTAATTTTCAATACTCAACTGGTCAACTGGGAATTTACTATTGTCTTCATGATCGTAATATAATGTGAGCGTTACTTTCATGAATTTCTTTCAGTTTTCAATGGTTCTCATGCTCTTCCCTAAAAGTATGATGTTGGTAGAAGCAAAAAAAAAGGTAGTACCCGTCTCTTGTCACGAAATTAAACTCGTAATGTGTATGAAATATAACCCTAACGAATGTATTTGGCCACGTTAGTATTTGGGAGCCCGGGGAATTCTAATTACATTACATTACATTTCAAGGAAATCCTCCAAGTTTATACTGTATGTTCATGATTTCAGATCACATGTAGCAGGAGATCTGAACAGTGACGTTCAGTTCCCAGTATGGAGGGAGGTGTGAGGACCTTCAGGTAAAGCCATATTCTGACATTGAACAGTGACGTTCAGTTCCCAGTATGGAGGGAAGTGTGACGACCTTCAGGTAAAGCCATATTCTGACATTGTGTTTCACCTCCCGTCACCTCAGTTCTACACTCTAATCCAAGGATAAACATTCAGTTCTTTTTTCTTTTACAAGTTTCCAACAGACATTCCAGTGTGTCTCCGCAAGCACAAAAGCAGAAATGAAGTGATTTATGCCTTCGATGTAGCAACAACCTTCCATACTCTCCTAAATGTCTTCCCTAACAGCTTCAATGCCCTGCAAGTCTTCCTCCTCCTCTCTGTATCATACAGTCCCCTGCAATCAATATCCTTTTGAACATAACAGTCAGTTCCTCGTACAGATTTTTCACACCGTCTTCAACAACTCTCTCCCCTCTGAATCCCTCGGCCCCATCAACTGTTCTTTAACACACAGTTTACTTGTGTTTGATTTGTGGAATAGTTTGGGATCTTCACCTGTTATGTCCATATTATATACTTTTTTTTTCATTATGAAAAGTTTGTCTTCCTCTTTCTTATTTTGGTACAATCATCATTCGGTTTATGACACTTCTCAGATCTTGGCTTGCTGCTGTGCCAACTTTATCAAGCCCATGATGACACCCACTATGCTCCGTTGTCTTTCGACGTCTTTTCTTTAACCATCTCTCTCTCTCTCTCTCTCTCTCTCTCTCTCTCTCTCTCTCTCTCTCTCTCTCTCTCTCTCTCTCTCTCTCTCTCTCATGTCGTTGGTGTTGGGATGCATGACTTATTCATATTCATCCTACCTTATGACTTTCCCATAAAAAAAAAAAAACCTTCAGGCATGTTATTTCCTGCAAGGTATTCTGTTTGCATTTTCTACCTGTTTTCCGTCCGGCGTGGTGCCGGAGGGAGTGAAGGGTGAGGAGACAGCTTTTGCTTTGCTATCCTTTTCTTCTACTGCTTTTAAGTGGAATGCATACCACCTCGCTTGGACCTTGGGTCAGTGTGGTCTACGCATCTACGCAACTCTCTCTCTCTCTCTCTCTCTCTCTCTCTCTCTCTCTCTCTCTCTCTCTCTCTCTCTCTCTGTTACCAAATGCACACATGTTCTCACTATTGTGTTATAGTTTTCACAGAGCCTCTCACGGCAATGGTCTATACTTCCACTCCGGAATTCAATTTCCCCAGTTTATGTTTCCGGAAAGAGAGTTGCACGGCTCGGTACACTCGCTCTCCTCCACTGTACCTCCTCTCTAGGCCTGCTTCCCTCTCTGATCTTTGTGCTTTGAAATGCCTCACTACTGGTTTAGTCAAACTCAATCACCACGTGACTATTTTTCTTCCCCGAGCGGCGTATTATAACTGACGTTTTCTGTTTTCATGTTATTGTACGAGAGAATAAGATGGTGGATCAGCCCTTTGTGCTCAGTGAATGACAGTGCAGTGCATTTTTCTGTACCCACCCTAAGACATCTGTGTCGCCATTTCTGCCCGTTTCAATGAGAATTTAAGAGTTCAGAGTCTTCTTTGGAATCAAAGTCTTCCAGTAGTATAATCTTATCATCCTGGTAACTGTGTCTTTGCTGCCACCTACGTAGTCATGACTGTGCCATTATCATCATCGTAAAGCTATTCCTCTGGATCATTAAAGTTTTGGAGTAATTGTTAATCAACATCACACATAGGCAAGTCTTTGCTACACTTACTTTCACCCATTAATAGCTATTCAGATCGATATAATCCATCAGTACTTCTCTAATACTTTATGATGTTCCATATCTAGGGACCAATTCCCCACCTTTACCTTCTCTTTCCTTTCAATTTCTGATGTATGTCCCTGGAAAAAGATATGGTTGGATCATCTCTATTTGGTGCGTTTCGTCTCTCTAACTTCAAAGGCTTCAGGTTTGATTTCCCTAACTCGGTCTGTAAACTCCAGCTCATTTCCATTTACCACCAGTCCACCCTCATCCCTGCGCATTACTCCCAGACCTTTTCTGACACCACGTAATATACCACAACCTCTCCATGTTTGTGGCGGGGCTGACCTGCTGTCTATCCTCTTTTCTGATGTCTTTCATGCGTGTGTGTGTGTGTGTGTGTGTGTGTGTGTGTGTGTGTGTGTATGTGTGTGTGTGTGTGTGTGTGTGTGTCTTTACACGTGCCTGGCTGTGTGGGTGCGATTGCTTTTGTGTTCATGTTTATTTTTGTCTACTTATTTCAAGCCATCAGTATACAGACTGAAAGAAACCAGTTTTGAGTCAATATTGACATATATGTGAGAATTCAAACTAAATATTGCTGGTGCTGAGTGGCTGCCAGTTAAGCAAGTGGAAATAAACAATTTTGAGATAATATACAAACGGTTTAAGTGAGCAAAATTCACTGACCAGAGCACACAAACTATCACGAGCGATTAAAAGAACTTCACCTCTGTAGTCTAGAACGAGGAAGAGGGACACAAGCTTGGTAGGAAACAGAAAGCAGAATAGCAACATTTTGAATCTGATAAAAGCATTTCAGCAAGGAAGACGTAGCGTCATGAAACCGGGTGTAGTCCTGGGAACATAATAAGACAGATGACAGACGAATAACCATGAACGTTATGTGAGGCAACTGCAACCAGGAGAACTACGAAGCCTATATAGAGTGACGACAGAAACCTGTACAAGAGGGTTAGACTTATGGTTGAAGACAATACCATCTGAAAGGCGAATGGATAACTACGACAAAGGAACAGCCGTGAGAGAAGCGGCATTATTGAACAAGGAAGACTTGTGCTGAGTAGACGAGTAGCGGTGGAGAGATACCGTCATCCAATAAGCAAGACAAGCGGTGAGCGCCACGCGCTAACCTCACCTCGTCATGGCGGGGCAATATCGTAGGTGCACGTAGGTATTAAGCGCTCAAATCTCATCTAGATAGGAATGGCAGATACCATGTTTACACAGAGCATCTGTGGGGGAACTATTATTGGCATCTCGCTTGCTCGAGTGCACATACACACACACGCACACACACACACACACACACACACACACACACGCAGACACACACACACGCGCGCGCGCGCAGACACACACACGCACTTGCATCTCTGTTGCAATGTAAGGTGCGTCCCCGCGGCCTATGCCAAGGGGCTTCAACAAACAGCACCCACCTACAGCGGCTGTGTAAACAACGGGTGTAAATAACTGCGCCTTAATTGGCTCTGTTTTAACCAGAATTCATTGCCACCATAATAGAAATGTACACAGGGAGAATAAAGTTACGTTTATAATCCTGCTAAAAGCCGGGTTTGTTATGCCGGAAATGTAATTCCAAGTAACGTAATCGCGTCTGGATTCTTATCTGTAGGTCGAAGGTAAACATACTCGGATGGGTCGAGATGAAGCATGGGTGTGAGGCACCCAGGGAAGAGGAGCTCCTCTCACCCTCACCAGGAGCTGGACCAGGCTGGTGTGGGGGTGAGATTATGTTTATCTTTGTAGTGTTAAGAGTAGGTGGTAGACAGACTGCGGTGGCAATTATGTGCTTGGGTGGGGTGGAATGAGTGACACCAAAAGCTCACGCTATTCTTGGAGGAAATAGGTGGTGGTACACAGCTCTATTTATGTATAGAAGAGACGCCATTCTCATCCCTCATCGTAGTGAGAGCTGGTGCTGCTGAGCCAGTTTGGTGGACTAGAAAGTGATCAGCCTCCGAGATATGTTTCGTCAGACATGTCCAGAATACCTTCGCAAATATTGCTAAATCTATTTGCTTCATGGTACGCTCGTCCTCTCAACATTCATCAAGATGTTTGACTTGAATATTTTGATATTGTATTTCGGGATAATTCTACTTACTAATCTCAGATCTGTAGATACATCTACGAGATCCAGTCGTACTGACAACGAGTGATTACTCAAATCACAATGACCGTCAGTACTAAGATGTGAAACCGTTTAATACAACTGTTTCTATCTCAGCGAGATCCGTGACCCACTACCGTGAAATTTATCAGCCACACATTCCCCTCCCACACATAAAAACGACAAAGATGGCCCAGCCAGGCAATACGTAACCCCGGAGAACTGGCGTTAAACAAACCATTAGTTGCAAAGCAGGCGATTACCCAGCTGAACGACCATGCAGCCGTCCCCAGCCAACCACAGGGGAGGAAGCAGAGCCAGTTTCTGCACGTATTACGTGGACCAGCGTCACACAAAGCCCTCATCATTTTTTTTTCTTTTTCAGAGGATAAGCCAACGTTTCTGGTCCAGTAATTACTCCCGTTATATTTTGAGTATTCTCGTTATGCTGGTTTAAACCAGTAGTCCACCACTTTTGTTCGGTGCGATGCTTTTTATGTTCGTTTGTACGTAGGTTTTGGTTTTGTTCAGCTTATGAGGCACTAGTGAAAAAAAATAAAAACTGACAACTCGCGGTGGTGTGAGGGTGATTATCATCCATTTCTCTCCAGTGTCGTCACCAAACACAGCTGTACATATATAATCTTGGGTATGAATATTCCGTTTCTCTGTTGTGTACGTTGAGACGCCTAGCTATACCGGGCTCAAGCAAGCTCCTATCCTGCTATTGTGTTACGTCGGGGGCGGGAGGAGGAGGAGGAGGAACTGCCCATGGCTCTTTAGTATCCCCTCGGATTTCCAGTTACTTATGGCGCGAGTATTGTACTGGTAGCTTATGATTAGATCTTGCTTTCAACCCATCCTTCATGCGAGCAGGTCCGTTCATTGCTTGCCTGGTGCAAGCATTCTGCTGGCAATTAATAGTATTCTTCTTTTCGTAGTTACCTGGGATTCTATGTAGTTGTGACACACACACTACCCTATGCATTAGAATCATAATGGGATCCTTAGTTGTCTTGTTCATTTCCCCGATCTGTTCACTCAGAGCAACGCCACTTAGCTTGGTGATGTACATCATTCGCTGGTTTGAGTTCTTCTGTGTCCTGGATGATTATATTTCAGCAAAATCTCTCTCGTGTCCTGAAGAATCATGCCTGACTTTGCCCTTCTCTGGTTGCCGGAGGTTCTCTAGACGTCACCCTCAGTTCTATCCATTAAGGGGCGAGGCAGGACATCAAAGAACCAATTTAGTCTTGTGATCCCGCCTGATTAGCGAGGAAAATATATTTACAGGGTGTGACAACTGATGATCGCTCCCAGGTGTGTTCGCGTTGGTGTTTTCTAAAGTGTTCTGGCCAAACAGACAACGACGTCATTACCTATTCTTGATGGATCGAATACTATATCGTATTCTATAAAAGGTTCTTGAACCCCTGGTATATTGTTATTAGCAATGCGTCCCATGCTGTTCTGACCTACATTTAGACAACAGTGTTTTACTTGACTGTTTCTGCTTATAGTATTTATTAGATCCTAGTTTTTGCCCAGGATGAGATGCCCGCAGTACGCTGTCGACAGAGATTTCAAGATTTTGGTAAGCCTTCAGAAATTTCTTGCAGACGAGGAGGCGGGTGAGACACGACACGGCCTATGATAGAACCCGAGCTGTGTAATGCTTATGTCTACTTGCAAAAGTTACGACCACCCCATCAGTGTGACACTTTACACCCTTTCTCTGTAGTGTAAGTTAAAGGGAAAAAGTTAAAAAGTGTAAGAATGGAAGTTCTAGATTATCATAATTCGAATAGTCTGAGATTGCACATATTTTCACGAATGGCTTAAGCAAGCGAATTGTAACTTATTGTTCATTCTTTCCCATATTAAGTTTTTGATGTCATTCTCTTCATGACAATCTTACCTTCGTAAACGAACCATCACCTGATCAGTCTACAGCATTCCTCTCTGTGTTCAGTACTTTAGCTGTTCATTACTCAACACTGAATAAAAAGTTTTCTTCCGTATGGTTCGCATAAACATTAATCTTTGAATCAAGTCCTAAAAAAATGAATCAGTAAGATTGTTTTCGCTACAAGAAACGCGTATACACACACTTGTTCTTCCGAAATGATATACACACACTTGTTCTTCCGAAATGATATACACACACTTGTTCTTCCGAAATGATATACACACACTTGTTCTTCAGAAATGATATACACACACTTGTTCTTCCGAAATGATATACACACACTTGTTCTTCCGAAATGATATACACACACTTGTTCTTCAGAAATGATATACACACACTTGTTCTTCAGAAATGATATACACACACTTGTTCTTCAGAAATGATATACACACACTTGTTCTTCAGAAATGATATACACACACTTGTTCTTCAGAAATGATATACACACACTTGTTCTTCAGAAAGGATATACACACACTTGTTCTTCAGAAATGATATACACACACATGTTCTTCAGAAATGATATAAACACACTTGTTCTTCAGAAATGATATACACACACTTGTTCTTCAGAAATGATATACACACACTTGTTCTTCAGAAAGGATATACACACACTTATTCTTCAGAAATGATATACACACACTTGTTCTTCAGAAATGATATACACACACTTGTTCTTCAGAAATGATATACACACACTTGTTCTTCAGAAAGGATATACACACACTTGTTCTTCAGAAATGATATACACACACACTTGTTCTTCAGAAATGATATACACACACTTGTTCTTCAGAAATGACATACACACACACACTTGTTCTTCAGAAATGATATACACACACTTGTTCTTCAGAAATGATATAAACACACTTGTTCTTCAGAAATGATATACACACACATGTTCTTCAGAAATGATATAAACACACTTGTTCTTCAGAAATGATATACACACACACACTTGTTCTTCTGAAATGATATACACACATTTGTTCTTCAGAAATTATATAAACACACTTGTTCTTCAGAAATGATATACACACACATGTTCTTCAGAAATGATATAAACACACTTGTTCTTCAGAAATGATACACACACACACACTTGTTCTTCTGAAATGATATACACACATTTGTTCTTCAGAAATGATATAAACACACTTGTTCTTCAGAAATGATATACACACACTTGTTCTTCAGAAATGATATAAACACACTTGTTCTTCAGAAAGGATATACACACACTTGTTCTTCAGAAATATATCGTCGCTCAGGTGGCAGAGATGGCCGAGTCCCTAGTCTTCATAGGGTCACAGTTGGAACCCTCACAAGAGTGACTGACTAATGAGCTCGAAGACCAAAAACCTAAGACCTGGGTCCGCGTGAGCTGCTGCCTAAAGCTGCCTCTTGCCCCTCATGAACGACATATTTAGGGATGATTTCAATCACGTATTTGATAGGGTTGCAGGCCTAATGACCTTCCTCATAGGTCGATGGCCGTTATACCCAACAAAGAGCAAATGACGCAGCGCTCACGTAATAACAGGTTTTTTTTTATTTCATCTAAGAAAAAGAAATACGCTCTAGATAATTGAGATTATCGTTATAATCATGATAATTGAGATTGTCGTTATAATCTTGATAATTGAGATTGTTATAATCTTGATAATTGAGATTATCGTTATAATCTTGATAATTGAGATTATCGTTATAATCTTGATAATTGAGATTATCGTTATAATCTTGATAATTGAGATTATCGTTATAATCTTGATAATTGAGATTATCGTTATAATCTTGATAATTGAGATTATCGTTATAATCTTGATAATTGAGATTATCGTTATAATCTTGATAATTGAGATTATCGTTATAATCTTGATAATTGAGATTATCGTTATAATCTTGATAATTGAGATTATCGTTATAATCTTGATAATTGAGATTATCGTTATAATCTTGATAATTGAGATTATCGTTATAATCATGATAATTGACATCATCGTTATATATAAATCTTGATAATTGAGATCATCGTTATAATCTTGATAATTGAGATTATCGTTATAATCTTGATAGAGATCAGTCCCGTGCGATTTGATTATCATTTCACGGAGAGAGAGAGTTTCACACTCGCGTTGACCCGTGTCTTATCCTCGTACTGATGTATCTTGTCTTTATTCCTATTTATCTATTCACACACACACACACACACACACACACACACACACACACACACACACTCACACACACACACACACACACACTACCCTAAGCCAGGTATGGTTTGGTTGAACCTATTAAATAGTAAATTACACGAATTCCCTATGCAGCTACGCTAGAAGTCACTGTACACTAAGTAGGTAAGATCTTACGTAGGAAGTTGCGTTACATGAGCCACTGCGTAGCCGGAGCGTAAAGTGGTCTTAGAATTATCCTCCCAACTGGAGAAGGTGTTGAAGATCTCTCGGTTGGTGGATGTAATAGTTGAACGTTAACAGCCTTAATGACCCTTTAGCTGCTGATAGGCCAAACAACCAATTAACCAAGTTCGAGTAACAAAGTAAGATAACTAAATCACCATTTGTTTTTAGCTATTTGTAAGCTACTACATTGCATTTTGTACTAACTTGTTCAGACCATTACATGACAAGTTATAAGTAGTGTTGATTATTACCCTATGAATTATAACTGGTGTTGGTTACTAAGCTACAAGTTATAACTTAATGGTTACTAGGCTACAAGTTATAACTTAATGGTTACTAGGCTACAAGTTATAACTTAATGGTTACTAGGCCACAAGTTATAACTATTGTTGGTCACTACGCTACGACTTATAACTGTTGTTGGTAACTAGGCATCAAGTTATAACTGTCGTTGGTTAATACTTTACAAGTTATAATGCTGTTGGTCACTGCGCTACGAGTTGAGTTGATTCAAAGTTTAAACTACTATAGGACCCACTCACGTCAGGTAAATCGTAGGGTAGACCCTAAAAAATCTTTATACATTTTGGCACATAACTTCTTAGTCAAACCCAGTCTCCTGGACCTGAAGTGATCATATCCTATATCTTTATTTAGGAATAGTAAAAAGGAAATACGAAGCTATGTTTTTAAGTTGATGAAGATTTTGTTTAGAATGTTTCTCTGATATTTTTGGGCTTTGTTCAATGTTCAACTTGTAGTTCTCTCAATATCATGTGTTTATTTCTATTTCTGTATAGCTTTCCGCCTCGTTTCCTTTTACATCATACTCTCTCTCTCTCTCTCTCTCTCTCTCTCTCTCTCTCTCTCTCTCTCTCTGCTATTTTGTTTTTCTATCTTCCAACTTTACCTCACTCCTTTCCCTCGCTAGACGCCAACATACACCCCTTTTTCCCAGCAACACTTGCACTCACTAAAGACCCGCGATCCAGACTCCCTAGATTCTCAACATTTCCCCGCAGGTGAGGCGACAGAAGTTACGGAAAAAAAGAAATCCTTTTGAATATTCAGACCCTCATTAATGAATTACTACACCCCATCCCTACTACCCCGCTCGCTTCTTCTTTTCCCAACCGGGCGCTAGCGCAAACACTCCGTAACCCTATACATGGAGGATAACGCAATTAAGCTGCGTATATTATTATCATGCCTTTTAACACCGACTTTGGTCCTCTTTTGATCTCCACGATCCTCATCTTGGGTGTTGTCCTAGGCATATATGGGCCAGTTGGTTGAAGGTGGATAGATAGCAGCGGGCGGGTGGAGGAAGTGGGTGTTGAGAAGGTGGGTGAGACTAGATTGGGTGGGTGAGAGGGGAGGGGTGTGGAGCAGATGAAGTGTAGTGGAACAAGTGAAGGTCGATGATGGATGGATGCGCGGTGCGAAAGAAGAAGGAAAAAGAAAAGACTAACGCACAAAACTGGTGTCGCGTCTTGTTTTCCAGCAGTCGGCTAGGCTCATAAAATTATACATGGAAATAATTTGTAGTCGGAGATGGAAATTACTTCATACTGTAACTTGAAACTTGAAGAGAACACTAAACTTTACGGGTACTCTCACTCAGGGTTTATGACCCCGTCCTTGTGGCTGCAGACCAGCTGCTGATGGTGATGGCCTGGTGTCAGCCGTTGATGGTGATGGCCCAGTGTCAGCTGTTCATAATGATGGCCCCCGGTGTCAGTTGTTGATAGTGATGGCTCTGTGTCAGCTGTGGATGGTGATAGTGCTATGTCAGCTGTTCATGGTGAAGGTCTGGTGTCAGCTGATGATGGTGCAGGCCTGGTGTTACCTCTTCGTGGCGATGGTCAAGTGTCAGCTGATGATGGTGATGGCCTAGTGTCAGCTGTTAATGGTGATGGTCTAGTGTCAGCTGATGATGGTGATGGTCTAGTGTCAGCTGATGATGGTGATGGTCTCTCTCTCTCTCTCTCTCTCTCTCTCTCTCTCTCTCTCTCTCTCTCTCTCTCTCTCTCTCTCTTGCTTCCGTCCACACAGGCACTACCACTTTTCCCCTTATTGAACCACATCTTTGCATCCTCCTCCTCAGTGTCCCCCCACTCTCTAATGTTTCACAGAGTTACATAAAGTTACATAGATTACGCAGCCCACGCAGACCCAAGGTCCAAGCGAGGTGGTCGGGGCCTTAACACTTATGAAAGAGATCCAGTCCCCTTAAAAGCAGCAGGAGAAAAGGATTCCTTCACTAATCTGTACAACGTATCTGTTCCTTTGTTTCCTTAACGTCTTCTTATCACCTATATCTCCACCTCGTCTTCTCCCCTGCGTATGTTGAAGGCGCAAAACGAGTCAGCAGCATCTTTAATGTCAACCAGCGTCTGAGGGTATTGCATGTCAACAGCTTCTACACCAAGGTGAAGACAACTGAACAACAAATCCCCTTCTTTCATCTAAGCATCTCAGACTGTCATGCTTCTTAAACACCATGAAATCCTCTACTCCCAGACCTCAGAAGACGGTACGTTCAAAATCTATTGCTTAAGGTACTTTTTAGTATCTTGGATGAAATATACCTTTCTGGCAGTCTAAGATTTGCCGGTGGTACATGCGGGTGTGTGTGTGTGTGTGTGTGTGTGTGTGTGTGTCACCTATATGATAAAGAGCGTCATTTCCTAAATCGTTTTCCTGCACTGACAGCTGACAGTGGCTCACATTCATATTCACAGTCATACTGTTCTGTCTTTTCCTTCACTTTTACGTAACTGATAACTTGCACAGGTTCAGTGTGAGCTGGATGTACCTCCTTGGCGCTACCATGGAAGTAGTTCTGAGCTTTCTACAGAAGCTGTGGATGGTCGAGGGATCAAGGTGCCTTGGCGTAATATGAACAACAAGTGCAGTGTAGCCATGTGAGTTTGTACTCCTCTTTTAACATGTTACTCATCACTAATCTTCCTTACTGTCGCTGGCCTTTACAGGACTCGACTCTGTCCGGTAGAACTCGATCCCACTGGTCTCAGTAGAAATGTCAATGCAACGCAGCTCTGTCGTTACTATATAGCGTAGCTCTACCGTACGAAGTCTTATGTCTTTCACGTCGTTGCGAGCCATCGGAAAGCTGTCTCGGAGCCCCCGTGTCCAAAGAGATAAGAGTGTTCAGATCAGGTCCAAATACTCTTGAACTAATGCCATAGCCCAGCATAAGTAGTGTACTTGTGTGTGCCATTCATGTGCAGGTGGTGCTGAGCCAATACGTGCACAGGCAGTTCAGTGGAGAGTAGGAGGTAGTGTGTAGACCAAGTTGGGATGTTAAAAGTCACAGACGTTTTTCAGCCAACTTACTCAGGCAGGACTCTGGCATTCTTCGTCTTCTGTCCTAAGCAAAGATCGTCCTATAAGCCATGTATCATCATCTGAAACACGTGACTCTGACGGCAGATATGTGTCACCGTTAAGAATGAATGAAACACAGACAGTCCCAGCTGTTGGCCTGGGGTCAGTCCATGATTGTAGTAACAGCTTGGTTGATTCGTACAGTGAACGCCCTACAGCTTGATCAGTGAGCACAAGTTCTGACAACTTGTCTCCAAGCTTGAGCCTCTGGTAGACAGCCATGACAGAAGCATGAAGAGAACACTTTCCATCAAGGACATCTTCTACAAAGTCGACTTTGTCAACAACAAAGAGAGCTTGTCTCACAGGAACTATATCATGGGGCAAGTAAATGCCATTACTGACTGACATTCTCTATATCACAGGTGTAGCTACCTGCCTCTCTATTCACAGGTGTTTCCTTTATTCAACTGACTCTCCAAATTCATGCAACGTATCAGTAATTTTCTTGCTCCTAGTTGCTTGACTAAACGTTATGTGAACACCTACTTTGCACCGGTAGCTGGTATTGCACCGGTAGCTGGTTTTGCACCGGTAGCTGGTTTTGCACCGGTAGCTGGTTTTGTACCAATAGCTGGTTTTGCACCAGCTGCTGGTTTTGCACCAGCTGCTGGTTTTGCACCAGCTGCTGGTTTTGCATCACCAGCTGGTTTTGCACCACCAGCTGGTTTTGCACCAGCTGCTGGTTTTCCACTAGCAGCAGGCTTTTTTTCCACTTTTTCGGTGTCATTGTCTCAACTGATGCACTATGTGGTGATGGTAACGTCTCAGGCTTCGTTGTTAACCTACTGCTGAGAACAATGGCACTGCTCTCTGTATGTCATAACTCAGGTCATGTTTGTTCACTTGTGATGTGTTCTTTCCAGTGGTCCTTGAAGCACCCAGCGATAAAGACTGTACAGTACGTTTGGCAGATGGTCTTCTGTCATATCTGCTAAAGATCTTCCAAATGTCCATTTCCATGCTTCGCTAATGGATATACATATATATATCTATTATTTCTTATTTGCGTGGATGTTTCCTTGTACAGAATTTTCATACCAAAGTCACTACCTGCATTGGTTTCCTTTACAACCGGAATCACAGCATCTCTAGTGTTCAGGATTATTTACTTGTTTTGCTTCAGTTTGTGGAGTCCAACATATGGTATCTGACTCAGAATTGGCTCTTCCTAGTGTTGTCCTGCAGACTAATGGCATCCTACATGGTTGGCTATCAATATGTACTGCAGAACAGCCATTTGCATAGTGTGCCTTCAACTACACCAAGAAATTCTATTTCACCCCTATCACTCGACTGGCATTTAACATTTGCTTTGTGGTTAACATAAGTAGCATGTATGATACAGCTTTTTTAATAACTGAAGTCAACAACGAGAGCATCTTCTATGGTGAGAGACGTGCACAGCTATACATAAAGTTCCTCATCTCCACCATGTTCAGGAACCTCTTTTAGAAAACGTCCGGCATGTCTTGTGTTGCAGCCACGTACAGAGGAGTGTTGCAAGATGCTTCCTTTTCACAAGAAAAGCAAAGATCTCAGTTATATAGAGGTGAATGAGAGCGTGTAAAAGAGCTACTGCATGAAAGATTACTGAACGATTGTTCGTCCTTGGTGCTGTCTGTAGTGGTCGACTGCTCAACTTGTTCGTTGGTTCTGTTGCACATTCCTTCTTGTTGTAGTAGTACTTTCTAGCCCTACTGGCTGATCTGGATTTCATCTCACAGTTTATACCACTTTAGCGTCTACTCATCTTGGGATAGTCTTTGTCACCATAGCCTCCTCGTTCACTGATTAGATTCAGAAATTCCTCGTAAGGACTTGGCTTCTTCACAAGAGTTTTCCCCCCCTCTCTTTCTTTGGCGAATTATACAGAAAAAATGGTTTGTATCATAACATGCAGCAGTCACTTTAACTCGCCCTGCTGATGTAAGAGCGGCTGTCATATCACCGAAGCTGTGCAGGAAAAAATATTATGCAAAGCCAATATTACATCCATTACCTCAAAGGCCCCAGTCTATGATGGCATCCATCAGGTTTTATTTCCAGGGAGATTCCTAGTTCTTCTTGGAATCCAGTGGGGCATCATCTGCTGTATATTGTCTTGATAGTAACGTAAGAACTACAACCACCACGGCACACATCTTCAACACACAAGACATGAATTTAGTAACATCCACTACGCAAATCCCAATGCTATGAAACATGAACGAAGCTATAAAAGCTAGTTATACGTCTGTTGACATCAAATGAGATGATGATGAGAAATTGTAGCAACAAACATAACGTACACAAATGACAAGACTTATTCTATCGTTGGGAAACGTGGAAAGAATGAGAAATACTCGCTTCATTAGCCCATCAACATGGTTCTTCGCAGATTCCCAAAGGTGTCTACGAGTATATTTTCCCCTTCGTTAGGATCCCCTTTATTGACAGTTCTAGAGCAGTGACTTGCTCCTACCACTAAAGCCCCAAAGCCCTTCATTTCGCAAAACACGTTCTCGAAGCACTACTGAATGCTGGAAGAGATTCTTCAATAAACTCAACGTGACGGATCATCCAAATGATATTTCTAATCTGCCATGAAATACCCAGACCTAGTGTTTTAAAACTCCTGTTATCAATATTCTAAGCAGCAACACTAAAGCCAAATGTACGTACACCACGACAATTATCGTCAGTACAAAAAAAAGAAGTTAAATCATGGTCAAGTGCAAGTGAGCAACGTATCTCCATTACCTTTTTTTTTCCAATGCACACCCTCCCTATGGACATCGTCATACCTATACACTTAACTGAACCCCATAGCTCATATTCTGCACTTCTTTCCTAGGAAAGAATTGGATCTAAATCCTTTCGCTGACAGCCAACTTGCCTACGTCCTATCTTGCACCCCGCCAGCCATACACTTAACGTAGACATAGTGAGCTATGTATTAAACCTTTCTTCGTCCTAAACTGACATCTTTCCCTCGTTCCTTCCTTCTACTCCTTCCACGGAAGCTTTTCCTGCCACGTCATCAACATTCCAACCATAGTTTTGAAAACACTTCCAGATGTACAGAATCACATTTACCCTATCCTTTACTTTTTTCTGTCGAAGGAGCGCGCGTCACATCCATACAGGACAGAGGGGAATATCATACCATCTTTGCCCTTCAAGACAGTCACCTACCTTTACGCCAATTCCTCATGGCGTCCAAGACCTTTTCCTCCTCACCTATCCAACGGCTCGCTTCTAGCTCCTGTGGTTCAAATTGCTGCACGATAGGTTTCCAAGTGCACTTTCGTGTAATGATCACATCATCATTACACGAAAGTGTTTCATTTCCCCGTGGAAGGAATCTATTTGATCACGCGCGGACAACAGTAAATAAATACAGTTAAACCAAAAGTTCTCTTCCTCAGACAACGTCGTCTGCTACCTTCTGTCGTCTTTTCAGCGACCACGGGGCTGTGGGATAGCACGCCAGCGGCCAGATGATGAGGTTACCACTCCCTCTATCGGTATGAGGCACTTTGGTGACATCTGTTAAATTCCATACAATGTACTAGAACATGATATGGATATAAACCATTCCACCAATATACGCTCGGGATAACAGATCTATAACACGGCTACATCTATCCTTCTTTCGAGAACAGAAGCTAACAGATATTTCCCTTTGCCGTTACTCACAACCATTCCAACCAACATTGATGAAACAGGACAAAGATACTTCTCAAAAATGTCTATGTTGTCATAGCTGATATGTAGACGTTGAAATACCACATTCGCTCGTGAATATCTTGATTTCTAGTTCTTTATATTTTTTTGGTGTAAGTGAATCAGCATCTTTATATATATGCATATTTTTTCTTTAATTCAGTAAATCATTAATACCACCTGAAGAAAGTCGGTCTCTGTAGCAAAAGGCTTTGTCGCGGATTGAACTTAACTGGCGAAGATGACCACCTCGCAAGGCCAGCTTTAAAACGTACTGATCTTCTATTCTTCACACTGCTGAAAGATGCACGTCTGGCAAGAAGCTGATAATGTTCTCTTTTTATGTCCGTCACATTAACTCAGATTTGGTCTGTCACTTTAACTTACATTTGGAGTTATGTTATTTTCATTGGGGCTGCCAGGAGTGAAAATAGATGCGAAAACTTTATTCGGTAGACGAAATTTATCCAATTAGCTAAATCTCACAGCTGATGCAGTTCTGATGTTTCTGAGTGTATTTTGGGTCGTTGTATCTTATATTAATCCAGGGTTATGTGGTGTAGTCTGCGTGTGATTATCTAGAAAGAGTTGATTATGATCAACCATGAACTTCTACTGCGTTGACTGTATTCATTGGGAAAAGATATCATTGATCAATATTGATTAAATCATTGATCAATATTGATTATAATATGACCCTAACCGCTTTTAATGCATGTTATTTAATGAAAGTCTCAATAAAAAGTATAAAGAATTCCGATCCTTAACTGCCTTTTGTACTTGGAGTTAACGTAATCAGGATTATTCATACAGACATTCAATACCTTTTTACATATATGTTCATCCAGATACTCTACATATACATTTTGCATTATGACCTTCTCTTGACATATTCCGGCTGAGGACACGATGTTCGTGGAATATGTAATGGGAAGAATCTTTTAGAAATGACTCTTTACTAAATCATAATGAACACAGAGCTTCGTCCGTCTACTGTCATTGATAACCCGGGGGCTCAGCTCCCGAGCACGCACGCAGTGGTATGATTGTTTCCATATAACATGGAATCCTTGTGGATGAATCTTATGTGTGCTTATGTAACGGCAGATACCTGGCATCTTATGTCACAAAAATGAGATATTTGGCTATCAGGAAGTTCAATGTTCTGATGGGACTTACGACTTGACAATCACATACAAATTTTCGACTGTATATATATAGTATATATTGTATATATCATCAGTATTGTTCTTATATAATCTCAGGACCCAAGTTATGGTGTTCCTTCAGCTTTGAGGCCTGCGCTCCACGCAGGAGCAGGTAAATGACGGATTCATTTGGAGACAGAACTTCCTCGTTGAGATTGTACTTGAGGTGAAATCCCTATCGTATAATTACTCATAAAGCACCAAGAGTTACGGATATAAAATGTTGAGTCCCATAAAATTATGTATTTTCTTTTTTTCCAATTGTCTTTCTCGGGACAGCATAATTAATCTAGTCACCTGGAAATCATTAAGATGAAAATTCCTGAAAACTGGTCAATTTGGACAAATATTCTTGTTTGATCCAGTTCAATACCAGTCAGTTCCTGGACTCTAGCGGTAAAATTCATCTCCATGAGCGATAACACGGGGAACCTATGATACTGTTCATGGAAGCGACGACTGACAAAACGGTGATCGGATCACTAGCGCTCAACAACTGTGGGAACAGGATGCATCCACCACTCCACAGGAATCTGGGCTCAGCCTGATGACTCCTCTCTTGAACCCCATTCAACCCCCTGGCTCACCACGAGCCCCAGGGCTGGTGCAAATAAGTCGCTATCTGCGTCCGATCATTTACTTGTGATCTACAAGAGATAAACTGGTTTATGTACGCATTTATTACAAGCGCCGGAGGGTCACGATCAGTGTTCGTAAACCACACGTTAACAGTGATTCCCACACGCAATACGCTTCCAAGTCCCAAGAGGAGAAGGTGTACGGGTCAGATGGCATACTTCGAGCTCTAAGTAAGCGTCCCTCTGAGCCAGTACCAAACCTTGCTCGCTTATTTCGCATGTCATAAAACCCAGGTGTTTCCTTCAGCCCATCCCTAAGAGAAAAGACCGCGTTATCCCCTCTAACTATCGCCCCATTGCTTTTATTTCTGATACCTCCAGAGAATTTGAAATGCACCTAAACTTTCATGTTCTCAAATGTATGGGCGGGGTCAACTGCTGGTGTCTTCTGACTCACCTCTGGTCCTTCGCTCTCAGGAATTGTGGTTAAGTTTTCGACATCAAAGCTTTTGACAAGGTTTGGCATACGTCTTTCCTCTCTAAATTCCTTTCCTTCGGGTTCATTTCCTATTTCTGATATCTGTTAATAACGTCCTCTCAGGCCTTTCCATCTCAGTAGTCGTTCCCTCCTATCAATAGTGGTGTTCCTTAAGGTTCTGTCCTATCACCTACGCTTTCTTCTCTCTTCTACTTCTAGCCCTGTTTGCTCTTTCTGTGATAACACTTTAAACTCTTCATCTCACCTTCTTCCCCTTCTCCCTCTAATACCCGTTCTCTTGTGTTAAAACGCAATATATCTTTATATCTCTAATGAAGAGTTATTCCTTTCCTTCTATTCAATTTCAGAACACTACAATTCAACCCTGTGATAACATAAACATGCTGGGCACAACCATATCTTCAACTGTGTCAGGGACACGCCACATAATCAACATTACAAAATCTGTTTCCTAAAAGGTTAGAGTCTTGTATACTTGCCGAATTACTTTTCACGTGGATCTCTACTTCCTATGCAAGGGTGTTTTACTCACCCAGGAATCAAATCCTGCTCCCACATCTGAGAGTGGCTCATCCTCCACCTCTGTCAGATAGAGTGGATTCAAACTCCTTTCGTGTTATTTAGTCATTTGATTCTTCTGACAGCACGTTCTCTTCATCATTTCCTCTCGTACGCTACGACAAGGCTACTCTCTCTCTCTCTCTCTCTCTCTCTCTCTCTCTCTCTCTCTCTCTCTCTCTCTCTCTCTCTCTCTCTCTCCTGTAGGGATCATTTAGGGCCATGTTCTCGTGAGAAGTCAACATGTGTGGCCACCGCCAAGGTCTGGATCCGTGGTACAGGTTTGGCTGCTACTTCCCACAGTTTCTGTGTGGAGACCGACCACTCGAGGATAGGCTGTTATGATAACTCCTTCTTCCCTGGAACAGCTGAGCTGTGGATTTCTCTTCCGTCTTTTGTCT
>NC_092292.1:9906495-9908995 GCF_036320965.1 Panulirus ornatus | reverse complement strand
ACCTCCAATTTGGTCTCCCTCTTTCCTCGTTCCCTCCACCTCCGACACATATATCCTCTTAGTCAATCTTTCCTCACTCATTCTCTCCATGTGCCCAAACCATTTCAAAACACCCTCTTCTGCTCTCTCAACCACGCTCTTTTTATTTCCACACATCTCTCTTACCCTTACGTTACTTACTCGATCAAACCACCTCACACCACACATTGTCCTCAAACATATCATTTCCAGCACATCCATCCTCCTGCGCACAACTCTATCCATAGCCCACGCCTCGCAACCATACAACATTGTTGGAACCACTATTCCTTCAAACATACCCATTTTTGCTTTCCGAGATAATGTTCTCGACTTCCACACATTCTTCAAGGCTCCCAGAGTTTTCGCCCCCTCCCCCACCCTATGATCCACTTCCGCTGTATATATATATATATATATATATATATATATATATATATATATATATATATATATATATATAGGGAAAATGATTTGGTAAACAGAGAAGAGGTAGTAAAAGCTTTGCGGAAGATGAAAGCCGGCAAGGCAGCAGGTTTGGATGGTATTGCAGTGGAATTTATAAAAAAAGGGGGTGACTGTATTGTTGACTGGTTGGTAAGGTTATTTAATGTATGTATGACTCATGGTGAGGTGCCTGAGGATTGGCGGAATGCGTGCATAGTGCCATTGTACAAAGGCAAAGGGGATAAGAGTGAGTGCTCAAATTACAGAGGTATAAGTTTGTTGAGTATTCCTGGTAAATTATATGGGAGGGTATTGATTGAGAGGGTGAAGGCATGTACAGAGCATCAGATTGGGGAAGAGCAGTGTGGTTTCAGAAGTGGTAGAGGATGGGTGGATCAGGTGTTTGCTTTGAAGAATGTATGTGAGAAATACTTAGAAAAGCAAATGGATTTGTATGTAGCATTTATGGATCTGGAGAAGGCATATGATAGAGTTGATAGAGATGCTCTGTGGAAGGTATTAAGAATATATGGTGTGGGAGGCAAGTTGTTAGAAGCAGTGAAAAGTTTTTATCGAGGATGTAAGGCATGTGTACGTGTAGGAAGAGAGGAAAGTGATTGGTTCTCAGTGAATGTAGGTTTGCGGCAGGGGTGTGTGATGTCTCCATGTTGTTTAATTTGTTTATGGATGGGGTTGTTAGGGAGGTAAATGCAAGAGTCTTGGAAAGAGGGGTAAGTATGAAGTCTGTTGGGGATGAGAGAGCTTGGGAAGTGAGTCAGTTGTTGTTCGCTGATGATACAGCGCTGGTGGCTGATTCATGTGAGAAACTGCAGAAGCTGGTGACGGAGTTTGGTAAAGTGTGTGGAAGAAGAAAGTTAAGAGTAAATGTGAATAAGAGCAAGGTTATTAGGTACAGTAGGGTTGAGGGTCAAGTCAATTGGGAGGTGAGTTTGAATGGAGAAAAACTGGAGGAAGTGAAGTGTTTTAGATATCTGGGAGTGGATCTGTCAGCGGATGGAACCATGGAAGCGGAAGTGGATCATAGGGTGGGGGAGGGGGCGAAAATTTTGGGAGCCTTGAAAAATGTGTGGAAGTCGAGAACATTATCCCGGAAAGCAAAAATGGGTATGTTTGAAGGAATAGTGGTTCCAACAATGTTGTATGGTTGCGAGGCGTGGGCTATGGATAGAGTTGTGCGCAGGAGGATGGATGTGCTGGAAATGAGATGTTTGAGGACAATGTGTGGTGTGAGGTGGTTTGATCGAGTAAGTAACGTAAGGGTAAGAGAGATGTGTGGAAATAAAAAGAGCGTGGTTGAGAGAGCAGAAGAGGGTGTTTTGAAGTGGTTTGGGCACATGGAGAGAATGAGTGAGGAAAGATTGACCAAGAGGATATATGTGTCGGAGGTGGAGGGAACGAGGAGAAGAGGGAGACCAAATTGGAGGTGGAAAGATGGAGTGAAAAGGATTTTGTGTGATCGGGGCCTGAACATGCAGGAGGGTGAAAGGAGGGCAAGGAATAGAGTGAATTGGAGCGATGTGGTATACAGGGGTTGACGTGCTGTCAGTGGATTGAATCAAGGCATGTGAAGCGTCCGGGGTAAACCATGGAAAGCTGTGTAGGTATGTATATTTGCGTGTGTGGACGTGTGTATGTACATGTGTATGGGGGGGGTTGGGCCATTTCTTTCGTCTGTTTCCTTGCGCTACCTCGCAAACGCGGGAGACAGCGACGAGGTATAAAAAAAAAAAAAAAAATATATATATATATATATATATATATATATATATATATATATATGCCAGATCCACTCCCAGATATCTAAAACACTTTTCTTACTCCAGTTTTCCTCCATTCAAACTTACCTCCCAGTTGACTTGACCCTCAACCCTACTGTACCTAATAACCTTGCTCTTATTCACATTTACTCTTAACTTTCTTCTTTCACACACTTTACCAAACTCAGTCACCAGCTTCTGCAGTTTCTTACATGAATCAGCCACCAGCGCTGTATCATCAGCGAAAAACAACTGAC
>NC_092292.1:9873995-9901495 GCF_036320965.1 Panulirus ornatus | reverse complement strand
CCAAAACCTTCGCCCCCTCCCCCACCCCGTGACTCACTTCCTCTTCTATGGTTCCATCCACTGCTAAGTCCACTCCCAGATGTCTAAAACACTTCACTCCTTCCAGTTTTTCTCCATTCATACTTACCTCCCAATTAACTTGCCCCTCAACCCTATAGAACCTAATAACCTTACTCTCAGCTTTCTTCTTTCACACACTTTACCAAACTCAGACACCAACTTCTGCAGTTTCTCACAAGCGCTGAATTATCAGCGAACACCTGACTCATTTCGCATTTGGTAAAAAAGTATTTACCAAATGGCGTCCTAACAACGTCTCTTCGTTGTATATCAACTGACTTATATTTCTCTCTCGTATCTCCCCTGATGATGTGATTATTACACGAAAGTGCACTTGGGAACTTCTCGTGTTTCATTTCCCCGTGGACTCATAGAGAATATACTTGATCACGCGCAAAATTGTGATCAAACAAGGGGTGATATGTATTCATATATATTGAAGGTGGGGCACGGTGTCAGTTGCTGTTCGCAGATGACACAGCTCTAGTGGCAGACTCTAAGAGAGAAACTGAAACAGGTGGTGCTGTGAAATTGTGTGAGAGGAGGAAGTTAAAAATTGATGTGGATAAAAGTATGATAATGAGATTTAGCAAGGGAGAGAGACAATTCAATTTGAGTGTGAGCGTGAATGGAAGGAAGCTTTCGAGAGTGGTGTACGTTAGATACCTGGGAGGGGACACTGCAACTGATAAAACTATGGAAGCTGAAGTGAACCACAGGATGAGAGAGAGAGAGGAAAACTGTCCTGTGCACATTGAGAGGTGTTTGAAATCACTATATGTTAGGTTACAGATGGGTATGTTTGACAACACAGTAGTCCCAACGGTGCTGCATTGATGCAAGCCGCCTTAGATACAAAAGCATGGAAGAGAGTGGATGTGTCGGAAATAATACACTGACTGAGTACACTAGATGGTGTGAGGAGAGTCGATGGAGTAAGGAAGGAAACAGTGAGAGAGGTGTGGTAGAGGTGTGGTAGTAAGCGAAGTATGTTTGAGTGAGCGAGGCAGGGATCGGTGAAATGAATTAGAATGAGTGAGAAGAGAATAAGAGGAAATATGCATGAAAAATAAGGGGAACAAAGAGGAGAAGGAGAATGAGGACGAGAGAAAAGGATGGAGTATAAGACCCTTTGAGTCTGACCATGCAGGAAGGTGTGAGGCGTGCACTGGATACAATGGAGCTTTGTGAGCGTTGGTGAATGCCGTACCTGCACTTAACGCCTTACTATATATCGCTGACAATTAAGCCCTCGAAGTGCAGTTATCACGTATGGTCCCTGATGGTTCTATGCTAATAATTCACCAACACAGAGTATGCTATATCCTCAGATATCTTGGTTCTAATTTTGCGCAGTTCTGCGTGATCACTCACCGCAGTAATGCCTGTTATTAGTTCTTCGTAGCGTACGCCATACTGAATGATATCTACCATTTCTGAGAAGAGAAGGACAAATATTATGATTCAATTTCATCCTAGTTATACATTCTATTCAAACATTTTCATTTGTTTGTGTCCTTTTCTTGGTATTTCTTTCTTTTTACAGTCATATTCTATTCATGTTTAATCAGATTATCAATACTTCATGGAAAAATTCCTTTTAGATCGTTCATGATTATCTGAGACCTTACTCAAGGCTCATACACCGTATATTGCAGGTAGTTAGATAACGTATCAGTTCCTGCTCTGACAAGCTCAGTCGTCAGAGAGAGGAATAGATTTTCTATCCTTTCCATGAATGAAATGCTTTCAGACGAGTGACTCTACATCTATACGTTTGGTGCTTATCTCTTACTGCCCGCACAACAGCTTCGTGTCCCTTAAAGACCCTTACACATCACAAACACGAACGCGCTAACCTATTGTGCCTCGGAGGCCTGGAAATACCTTAGCATCAGGCGGACTTAGTGACGAGTCTTTGTGGCATTGACTCTTTTTGATAACATGATCAAATCACAGACTTGTGTTCTCCATACGCAACCTTCTGGACTTGAACTTAGCTACATCCAGGTGATTATCATGACTATTTATCTTCATTCTCAGTTTTATCAAGTATCATTATTGATATTTCGTAATTTTATGCGAGTCTTAGATCGAAGGAAATGACCTAAAGGTCTTGGCGGCAAGGGGGTAGAGGAGGTAACACCCAGTGTCTGTCTTTGTCTCATTACCACCATGGACAACTTGCCAGCCTTCTGCCCGTTCAGTGAGGCTTCTCTGATGACTGACACGACCCTCATTGATTAGCCTCATCAGGATGATCACTTATCGCTTTACCTGTCACCGAACATTACCTGAGCCTCCACTGACAGTCCATATTCCCGTGCGAGCTTGTTCCCTGCAGACCATACTCGTACATTTGACAAAACTGACAAAACAGACTTGCGTCACGAAGGATGGGGCTTCACATCATCGGCGCGCAGGCAACGCCAGCAAACTATGCACACCGTCAGCTGCTCCAGCATGAAGCTCAGTTACACTGAATACATGCCTCAAAAACGGGAGGTATATATGTGAATCAAATACCTTCTCTGTATGAACCCAGACTGATACGAATCTCTGATCACGAGACATATCATTAGCAGTTAGACGTTCTCCTTTTATCATCAGTAAGTAGATGGAAGATTTTAGTTCATATCTCCCTATCAATGATCAATCTGACATCTATCAAGAAGAATAGACTCAGAAAGAAAGCTGGAATCATGCAGAGGTACGTTTCTTAAAGCGGGTCACATCCTAAAACCTTTAGGATCCAGTAGTGACACGAGAGGTGAGAATACCATGTACCGGCCCTAATGCAGACGGTTCTGGGGTCACGGCTGTACACAGGCGGGAAAACTGCGTAGGTAATATTCAGTTATATCTTGCTGAATAATCATGACTGGGTTAGATCTTAGGCTACATGATCACTCCACGGCCATCACGAGTTTAGATACAGAATTCCTGACGTATGTACGCCTCATATGAACATTTGTGACTGAGAATTTTGAATGACCATTGTTAAATGATGGTTGTTTCCACCACACAAGAGCAAAAACTCACTCTTACTCTGAATATTTTGAACAGACGAAGATTTTTATTTTTTCCTACCTGCATTTTGATCAGGCGCTACAATTATTCTCATGACGTTAGTGATGTTCTCTTTGACTGAGGCAGAACATGTTCTCCCCCCAACACACACACACACACACACACACACACACACACACGCACACCACTACGAACTAGATAACCGAGCGTCCTCAAGTACTCCAGTGCAGACGTGAGAGCCAGGGTAGGAGAGTCAACGCCCACCAGGACAAAGTGAAGCAGGAGGAGGGCTTGGGATTTATCCACAAGATCCTTCCACTCCAATCTTGTACAGTGGCAAATCCCAGGCAGTCAGCTAACGAAAGAAATGGGACGTTAAGACAGTGAGAACGAAGGCCTGGCTGTGAGGGACTCAGATCAGTGAGGGATGTGTTGCAGGCAACACACGTGTGTGCTGTAAGGGCATGGCCAAGATAGCCTTTATCTCTCTGTTTCTGGAGGTGAATGTGCATGTGTACTTGTATGTATTTGTGTGTGTGTGTGTGTGTGTGTGTGTGTGTGTGTGTGTGTGTGTGTGTGTGTGTGTGTGTGTGTGTGTGTGTGTGTGTGTATGTGTGCGTGTGTTTGTGTGTGTGTGTGTGTGTGTGTGTGTGTGTGTGTGTGTGTGTGTGTGTGTGTGTGTGTGTGTGTGTGTGTGTTTATTACTCTTTATGCTATATATTTGTGCATATGTATGCGCGTTTTTGTGTGTCTATTTGTTTGTCTGTCTGGGTATTTGTTTATACATACATGTATAAACAGATTGTGTATGTACATAATTTGTTGGCGTGTCTGTCTGTCTAGATATGTATTTCTCTGCATCTGTGTATGTGCGTGTCTGTGCTTTTGTACCATATGCTTTGCTAAGAGTGTGCATGTATGCACATCGTGTCTGTATGTATGTCTTATGCCTTTGCATATCATCGACTGTATGTAAATGTATATGTATGCATACCTGAGCCTGAATCCTTTATTTCTAAATCTAGCATTTACCGTAAATCTGGAAATCATATGTATTTCAGTCTCGTATATAGACATTATTACTATATTTCACCTCAGTCAGTATCAGAAACAGGGTTTATGGAAGGAAGTATTTGAATAAACAATTTTTTCCAGCAAATTAGCTTCACTGTTACTTTGCAAGCGTCAGCTGGTAAGTTAATGGAAAAAAATTGCTGT
This sequence comes from Panulirus ornatus, assembly GCF_036320965.1. Lineage (NCBI taxonomy): Eukaryota > Metazoa > Arthropoda > Malacostraca > Decapoda > Palinuridae > Panulirus > Panulirus ornatus. Next base: position 9,897,187 of record NC_092292.1, on the reverse strand, counting down.
TCCACTTATTGGCAGGTTTTACGGAAGGAGGGATTTGAAGGAGTTTTCCTAAGCAACCTGGTTCTGATCCTGCATATCAAGGGGTCATATGGTAAGATGGAGTGACGTAGTTGCGTGCTGTCTATTATCTTGCTAGCTAAGAGGGCCAGCTAAATACCCTAATCAAGGCCATCTAATTAACGCTATACATGTATTAAAATATCATAGCCTATGCTCAGTATCCATTTCATCGACCAGTCTCATGGGTAGGATGAATAGCTTGATTGACTGTGGACCAGGTGCTACGACCAAGATTCGAGCCTATACGGGTTCGAACCCGGATGGCCCTTAAATGCGTTATAGTCAGCAATGCTAACTGCTACACCACGGAGGTCCATTTTGTGGGATCATTACTGTAGGAAGTGAAAGCGGGAGTAGGAGAGGCTCTTGATGAGGCAGGTGTTGGTCGAAGGAGCTGTGTCATTTGGCCAGTGAGATCAAGTGAGGAGGGTTAAGGCTAAGTGCTGATGGGTAATGGAGAAAGATCTTGGTTCTGAAGGCCAGGTGGGGGTAGTGATGGTTAAGTCTTTGTATAGAGGGCCTTGTGTTAAGGTTAATAATCACGTGTTGGTGGAGAAGGTCCTTCGCTTGTGGGGGGGGGAAAAATGCCAGGTGTTGGTGGAGAATGTCAGGTGTTGGATAAGAAGGTTGGGCGCTTGTGAAAAAGGTCATAAGCTGACGGGGGCCATAGTGTTGCCAGAGAGGGTCAAGGTATTGATGAAGAAGGTCAGGTGCTGGTGAATACGCCAGGTGTCCGTGCACAAACAACTGATACCTATGAGTAAAAGAGAAATTAGGAATATTCTGTGAAAGATATAAAGAAACATTTTCTACCTTGAGTTGATTACATATCGATGTCTTAATTGCCTTATAAACCATTAATCACTGGGAAGTATAAGATTTTTAGCCTGTGCTTTTAATCATCCTGTGGTAACGATCTTGCAATTATAAACAAGAATTATCTCTCATTATAGATAATTTAATATCCACTTATCAGAATGCGCTCGAGGAGAATTTATTCCCCTAATTATGTCTCGTGTTAATAAGCACTCGAGTGTGTCACCCTCAGTTCTCACTCACCTTGCACTCAGCACTCATTGCACGAATACACACACCTTGGCTGGTGTACACTATCCACCACTGCTGCAAGCAGAGAGAGACGTGTGTGTGTCACTCATTCAACAGCGTAGTATAAAACAGGAACAACACGAAGAATAACACCAAAGTCAATCATTAGGCAGTGAGTGTAAATAAGGCGTAACAAAAACAAATCACAGCGTCACAATGCTTTGATTATAAACAAACATCTGACTGTGAGTGTAATCAAGGCGAAACAAGGACTCAGTTGTGGGTTATACAAGAAGTGAAAGAGAGTGATTCCCATGGTTGTAACAGTAAATAAAGTGAAATAGGGATAAATGAGAGCATCACGCGGCTCTGCGTGTGGGGTGTGTGTGTGTGTGTGTGTGTGTGTGTGTGTGTGTGTGTGTGTGTGTGTGTGTTGTGTGTGTATGTGGTGTGTGTGTGTGTGTGTGTGTGTGTGTGTGTGTGTGTGTGTGTGTGTGTGTGTGTGCGTGTGTGTGTGTGTGTGTTAGTGTGTGTGCTTATGTGTGTGTTTGTGTGTGTGGTGTGTAAGTGTGTGTGTGTGTGTGTGTAAGTGTGTGTGTGTGTGTGTGTGTGTGTGTGTGTCTGTGTGTGTGTGTGTGTGTGTGTGTGTGTGTGTGTGTGTGTGTAAGTGTGTGTGTGTGTGTGTGTGTGTGTGTGTGTGTGTGTGTGTGTGTGTGTGTGTGTGTGTGTGTGTGTGTGTGTGTGTGTGTGTGTAAGTGTGTGTGTGTGTGTGTGTGTGTGTGTGTGTGTGTGTGTGTGTGTGTGTGTGTGATGACTACTTATTACTGCTCTCTGTGCATTATTAGGAGAGTATTACTCTCGCGTTGGCCCCGTTTCTTACTTAAACTTGTACATTTACACCCCGTCTTTACTTCAGAGATTCATTGTAGTCGTCGGGGTCAAAACACAATAGCCAGCCATTTGAACCAGTTCTCACAAAATCCGTCCAGATGTTGTATCAGGAACTTAAGGTCCTTGGTCATACTAGGCTGCTACTTTAGTAAGGATGAGACACATGGTCACACTAGGCTGCTACTTTAGTGAGGATGAGACACATGGTCACACTAGGCTGCTACTTTAGTGAGGATGAGACACATGGTCACACTAGGCTGCTACTTTAGTGAGGATGAGACACATGGTCACACTAGGCTGCTACTTTAGTGAGGATGAGACACATGGTCACACTAGGCTGCTACTTTAGTGAGGATGAGACACATGGTCACACTAGGCTGCTACTTTAGTGAGGATGAGACACATGGTCACACTAGGCTGCTACTTTAGTGAGGATGAGACACATGGTCACACTAGGCACATGGTCACACTAGGCTGCTACTTTAGTGAGGATGAGACACATGGTCACACTAGGCTGCTACTTTAGTGAGGATGAGACACATGGCTTACAAGTCCTTTACTCCACCAACGTTCTAGTATTTAGGCTGTAGTGTTGTTTTTCCAACTTATCGTTGCTTGACGAACCTTGTGAGGAACATGGAACGTATGCAGGGACTCCGATCTTCTCCATCCATTCTTTCTCCTTCTTCCATAAGCACAAGTCCTTATAGCTTCATAAGCAATCTTGTGGCAACCATTAGCGAAGCTCGAGCTAAAAGACCTTTTTATCACACATGACTACTGGGCTTCCATGAGATTTATCTTTCCTTCACAGAAATGTCGCAGAACTTTTCAAGGAGGATCGCGTAACCTTTGAGCTTCGTGGAACCCCAGTTGAAAAACGATGGTTTAGGGTGAGTCAGTTGAGTCAGATTTCTCATGAGTATTTCCCTTGAGTCATGAATCCCTCACCCTCATGGTGTCCTGGTGTTGAGGACGGGCTATTTGGCAGCGTCTTACGGTCCCTGAGCTACGGGCACCTCATTCAAGCGGCCTCTCAGTGCTGTGGAAACCATCCCTTAATATAATCAGCTTCGCCTGGGCTACGGGTGCTACACTTAGCAACGCTCAACTCTAGTTTTCGCGCATCTAATGCACTAATTCTCGGTCCTGTTGGCTGTTGGTTAGCGTACTACAAGTGTAATCAAGGTAAAAGCACCAGCGATGGTAATAGTTGATATTTGGTGTAAATTGGGCAGCTACATGAGTCAGGGTCTGGGCGATACCCTGCGCGTCAGACAATCAAACATAAAGACATAAAGACATAAAGTCATTTGACGTAATGAAGAGAAAGCAGAGCGAGTGCTCTTGGGTGAGGCTCTTCCATCCGAAGTTACTATGATCGATTAGTTTAAGTGATGTTCACTTGTTTTCTAGGGTTTATTTCATGTCATTTTAAGGAGGCACCATATAGTTGAATAAACCTTATATAAACCACCATTTGTTCTTGTACCTCCCACACACACACACACACACACACACACACACACACACACACACACACACACACAAGATATGGGTCTTCACGAGTAAAAAACTCCCTCTACAGCACAAATAGATAAATTACGACCACAAATTTACAAAGGCACTTAGACGAAGTCCTAAGTCGGTCTGTCACTTGGCTCATGAGACTCAACCTGTGGAAATGACAAGTAATGCGAACGAAACACGGCGAAGGAAGATCCCGATACGAATATTATCTACCAGGGAATTAGCTTCAGGAATCTCTGTGTGAGAGGGACTCTGGAGTCGACATGGCACCTAACAACCTATCGTCAGAGCCGCACCTCATGAGAATTACGTCGAAAGGAGACATTCTGTCTGTTGGCGAACACGAGAGTGGAATTCAGGAATTATAAATGAATAAGGAAAAATAGAACACTCTGTTAACATTCAATACGGAGACCAAGCTAGGATATGTTTTCCAAGTTTGGTCATTGCACTCAAAAAAAAATTGAAATCAAATAGAGGAAGTGTAGCGGGGTGTGTGTGTGTGTGTGTGTGTGTAAGTGTGTGTGTGTGTGTGTGTGTGTGTGTTTGTATAATGACTTATCATAGTTATTAGAGCTGTGTTAACAGTAGATATCTAGCGGCCGTAAATGTGTGCACACTGGAAGGGTGAAGAGTAAGGGTTGACTTGATCACAACCCAGTGGGTTGAAGCCTGTTTTATGACGTCGACAATGAACGGTTCTTCAAAAGATAGAACTATAGAACAAGCCGAAGCCATAACATGAAATTACGCAGGACACTTGTTAAGAAGAAAGAAAACGTAAAGAAGGATCATTATTGTATGAGTAGTAGATAAGTGGAATGATAAGAGTGATAAGATGGTGAATGCCGGGAGGATACAAGCCACTCCAGAATGTTCGAGAGGTGGGGCACCACAATGGCAGAACTCCGTCCCCGTACCGTACACATACGTTATTGCACAACACACACACACACACACACACACACACACAAGATAGGGTGTGTGTGTGTGTGAATGCATACATACATATGAGTACAGACAAGGTACATACATACAAGATTAAGAGACGGGGCAACACGAGAATAAAGCTCTCTTCCCGCAAATTGAAACACGTACACACGCTGAAACAGAGAGAAGGTATACGCATATGCACAAACTTATACATACACACAAACATGCATTTATACTCGCACACAAAACACATATATGTACTTACACAAACACTCATACACACACACACACACACACACACGTACACATACACACAAAAAAATTACGTACAAACTCAAAGACACACAAAAATACACACTACGAGCATGACGCAGGTGGCGAGTTTACGTAATGTGATGGCATGTGTACTCGTGAAAAGTAATGAAGTAAAATCTGCTTTCGCGGTTTAAATATCTTGGTGGAAGATAACACGACCAGGAGGGCGGACAGCTGTTGTGAGATCCCTCCAGGTAAATACGACCGAGGAAGAGTGATTGGAGAGAGAGAGAGAGAGAGAGAGAGAGAGAGAGAGAGAGAGAGAGAGAGAGTACTTAATCACTCACAAGCGCTTACGAAGAGATTTTGTCAAAAGATTATGGTAGAGAGAGAGAGAGAGAGAGAGAGAGAGAGAGAGAGAGAGAGAGAGAGTACTTAATCACCCACAAGCGCTTACGAAGAGATTTTGTCAAAAGATTATGGTAGAGAAAGAGAGAGAGAGAGAGAGAGAGAGAGAGAGAGAGAGAGAGAGAGAGAGAGAGAGAGAGAGAGAGAGAGAGAGAGAGAGAACAGAAATGCGAAGATTAGACGATATAAAAAGAAATAGAAAAATAAGAGTAGTAGGGAGGAGTTGTGTGTGAGTGAACTATGTGCAATATGAAAAAGAAACACATTTTGAGCCTCGTTTGATTTAAAATGAAAAAAGAAATAACTTCATCCTTCCCTTGACAAAAGCTTGTTCGATATTTTTTTTTCTTTTTCTTATATTCTTTGAGGTTGTCATATCCATCCCTCCTCCCCCGTACCCTCACATACAATGTTTTAATGAATCTTGAATTACCCTAAAGGAACTTCCGTTACCCTTAAGAACAATTATATTCCCATTTTCATCAGCTGCTCTAGCCATAACAGACAGTTTGGCTGTCGCTCCCTTGTTGCTAAGAGCCTATGAAATGTTAGTGGGCCACATCATACAAGATCAGTGGAACATATCACGTAAGATCATTGGATCACATCATATCATTTCAGTGGTGGGCCACATCATGCAAGGTCAGTGGGCCACATCATTTCAGTGGTGGGCCACATCATGCAAGGTCAGTGGGCCACATCATGCAAGGTCAGTGGGCTACATCATGCAATGTCAGTGGGCCACATCATACAAGGTCAGCGGGCCACATCATGCAAGGTCAGTGGGCCACATCATGCAAGGTCAGCGGGCCACAACATTCATGATAGTGGACCACATAACATAAGGTCAGTAGACCACATCATGAAAGGTCAGTAGATCACACAATACCAGGTCATTGACCCACGTCATACAAGGTCAGTCGATCACATCGTGAAAGGTCAGTGGATCACATCACTCCAGGTGATTGGCCCTCGTGATACAATGCCATTGACCCACATCATACAAAGTCAGGGGACCCCAAAATACAAAGACAGTGAACCAGATCATACAAGATCATTAGACCACCTCATACAAGGTCAGAGGGCCATATCAAACACGGAGTGACAGACGGGCATGATGAGTTAACTGATTTCACTCAAACATATTCTACAGAGCGTAACAGGTAGTAGAGATGACTGCCATGACTAAGAGGACGACGAGTGCCTCATACGACATCACTGGAAAGCAGTGTTCAGCAATCCATCATCATCAAGAGACGGTAAATACGTCGAAAGCTGGAAATCGCATTTGGAAGACATGCTCACATTTTGTAATGATCCAACGGGATAACTTCCTCACAAACCCGTTAACAGAAACGATTGCCTCGAAAAACAAGATTAAACAGAGGCTTCTAACTGATATGGAGATCACCCACTGTAGGTCCTCTAAAACTGCACTGTCTCCTGTCTGTAAAGAAAGGAGAAATGAAAAGTAAATTTGCACGTGCCAAGCCTATCACGCACGGATTTGGAAGTTGTCGCTAGGCTTGTCCCATCATCTGTCGGCCACGGGAGCTGCAAAGACACCCCAAGCGGCCCCTCAATTTGTAGCGGATGGAAACCTGGCACCTGAAGCTGATAAATGGGCGACTGGGTGACGCCTAAATGTCCATGCATAGCAAGTGGGCTGAGTCGCCTGGATCATTGTAAGCTGCAGACATAAACCGACGCGGTGCCCCCCACCGATATTCAGCAGACACAGTAGAGCGTTGATGTGGAAGGTATTGGTGAAGAGGGGGAAGAGGAGGCGTAGCGGAGAGAGAGGAAAGATGGTGAAAAGCCTGTAGGAGGGAAGGTGGACAGCTGGGCGGAGGGAATTTTGTGGAATTTATGAATATCAGTCAATCTATCCTCCTTTTGTGATTTGGTACTGACCATGGTCGTTGGCGCCGACATTAAGATCGGGTCTAATGGGGGAAAACAAGCGTCATTCATTCGTTGTGTTGTAAAGACAAACTGTGGGAATCGGGAAAATTTTAAGTCGAGAAAGAGTTCCACAGTCTGGCCGAGGAAGAAAAGAAGCAGATAACGAATGGGCTAAATCATGATATCACTAGAACGGATACAAAACCTAATGGAAGTTGTGACCTACTGGGTGGTGTATGACCGAGCTAGAAGAGGAGGAGGTATACAGGTCAACCAACACTAGAGAGCAAAAGCTTGAATGATATTTGTAAAAGATAGAAAACGATAATTATCACAGCAGAGAGAAAGTGATCGAGAAGTTAGAGAAGGGAAATTGGTAAAGCGATTTATTTGTAAATGAACTCTGTCAGGAAGGAAAGCTGAGGAAGGGCCACCCAGATGTGTGGACATTATTTCATGCGTGGACGGATTATACAAGTACATTTGAGACCTGAATATCCACAAAGACACACATTTGTTTGGGTCAGACTCAGCTGTTCCAGTGACAGAGCAGAGAAGCTGAACAACACAATCTCCAAAGGAAATGGCAAAGTCAATGGGGACTTTAGAAGAAAAAAAAATCATTAGGTTTTGAAAGAAATTGATACACTACAATTTGTCTGTTCTACCAAGAGGTACTATTATTCAGGGCGGAACTGACATCCGAGGTAATGCTAGAAATACAACGAGCGAGATCGGTAGATTGGTATATAAACGAAGTAGAGGACTACAGAGGTGAACTATTAGCATCTAATGGAATAGGATCAATGATCGAACAAGGATCATTTAAGAAAAGGGTTGAAAACAGAACTAGAACTTGAGGAACATCATTCATTTAGAGATGAGAAGGAGGGATTAAACTATTCACCACCACAGTATATGTGCCGAATGGAAACCAGAAGTGAAAAGAAAAGGGAAATGGGAGAATGCTGATGGGCTGAAATTTAAAAGTTGCAGACCACTGTCAAATCCATTCAGGAGTTTTCGAATGTTAAAGGCTTCAAGACTTTCAAACAGAACGATAAGAAACAAGTCCGACGGAAAAAAAACGACACTAGTAGAACCTCCCATGTAGAAACCGTATGGATAATCAGATTCAAGGTGCTTTGGAAGATCAGAACTGCAAAGAGATTCAATCACTCAAGAAATAGTACAATTCTATGTTACTGGACGAACGTTTGGAGGCTAGAAAATCTCTTCTCCGTTGTGAACTTGTGCGTGTTCCAATTACCAGAGGTGTCGGTCTCAGAGCTTTGGTCTACTAGTACTTCCAGCCTCCAAGGCAGTTCTCCTGGTACATCTCCAGTACCATGAGTTATCCCAGGTCAGTCGTCGACCATATGATTACAGGTACAGGTACAATGGTTGACCATGTGACTACTAGTTCAGGTACAGCAGTTGACCATAGACGATCAAATGGAAGCAGAAGCTCGGAAGGAACACCTCTTCAGGAGGCAAGGAGAGACACAGTTCTGTCTGTATCACTGACTCGTCTCTAAACTGGGGTTATCTTTCAACACCGTAACAAAAAAAATGTCTTGAGGTAAGTGAGCAATAGATCTAGATGAAAAGGAAGGTCAGAATCGTCCAGAGTCGAGTGAGAGGAAAAAGGGACTGCCATAGAATGTAGCTTTATCGGTGGATGAGACAGGTAGACCGTTCCGAGCGAGCAAGTGGAGAATGGAAAGTTGGATTTCCAGCTGGTACAGATATTCTTGGCTTGGTGATGGATCAGAATTATTGTCAATGGGAGAAAGAGAGAGTTTAGCACATTCTCCTCATACGAAGAAAGAATTAACCTTACGAAATATGGATTTATAAAGTTGTAGTGGATATGAAACATGCGTCAATGTCAGATGAAGGAGTGTGCGTCGTCACTCCTTCTACTTGATCAGTGGTCCCTATGGATACACAGTAAGAACAATAAAGCCATAGCAAGAGGCACAGACAGATGAGAAGTCTCTTTCCTCCTCCTTTCTCAAAGCGATGACCTCCGTCACATGTCCTGCACAAAGAGAGGCATCAGGCTAAGAGAAACAGTAGTTACTGCTATGGAAATCGAAAAATAACAACGCAATGTGGTCAACTGAGCATTCGTAACGTGCCATAGCTCGAGTTTAAGCGGCCACACTGGGAGGAAGGAGTGTTAAGCGAGAGGAGGCGTTTGCAAGAACGTGATCCACTGAAAATGAGTATGCGACAGTGAGGAGCATTAGACGTGAATGAAAAATGTCTCTGCTGGAAACTGATCGCGACGATCGGGGACAAGAGCTGCTCTGAATCCATGAGAACAAGAGAAGAGAAGACCTCGCTACTCTCGCTAACAGGATGAAAGGAACTGAACCATGAGAACAAGAGAAGAGAAGACCTCGCTACTCTCGCTAACAGGATGAAAGAAACTGAACCATGAATCTTGTGACAGCCGACTAAAGGAAATGAAACTACGTAGCCTAGAAAAGAGAAGGTTGAGATGTGACCTAACACACACTAAGTCTGCATACAGGTCTTCCTCTATAAGAAACCTGCATGTCTCTCAACTCAGACCCCAATTATCCCTGAGTTTCTGTTCTCTTCGGCTATCACGAACAGCCTCGTTAGGACTCAATGGTCTGTTGCTGTTTGATTTCGATTGTAACTACTTTCTGTAGGGAAATTCAAAGTTCTATAAACAAACGACCTGAGCAAGCATGTGATAACACATTTCTACGATACTGTGAATGTTACGAAATTACTAAATGTTCTCGTATCTTCAACTGGGTTGTAGATGATAAGGTCAAGTAACTTTATAACTTTCAATATTTGAAATCATACCTCACGTAACTTGACAACTTTCAACATTTGAAATCATACCTCACGTAACTTGATAACTTTCAATATTTGAAATCATACCTCACGTAACTTTATAACTTTCAATATTTGAAATCATACCTCACGTAACTTTATAACTTTCAATATTTGAAATCATACCTCACATAACTTTATAACTTTCAATATTTGAAATCATACCTCACGTAACTTTATAACTTTCAATATTTGAAATCATACCTCACGTAACTTGATAACTTTCAATATTTGAAATCATACCTCACATAACTTTATAACTTTCAATATTTGAAATCATACCTCACGTAACTTTATAACTTTCAATATTTGAAATCATGCCTCACGTAACTTTATAACTTTCAATATTTGAAATCATGCCTCACGTAACTTTATAACTTTCAATATTTGAAATCATACCTCACGTCACTTGATAACAAAATAAATAAGAATCGTTTCATTTACCTTGCAGTAAACTGGATAGTCGATTCCCACAAGATGTTCTGAAAAAGAAAAAAAACAGGTGTACAAGAGAAAAAATTATACAAAAATTGTAGGAAAATAAGGACAAGTTGCTAGTACATATGGCTCAGTTGGTATAAAAAAAAAAAACAAGCATTATACCTCCAGGTAAATAAAATGCCATGCAACAGGGTACGATAATTGAATGTTTGTTGGTCTTCAGATAAGAACGGGTCAACATGTGTCAACATTCAGCTGGGCCAAGATCACGGTCGTTTTAACTTGATATCCGATGTTTCAGGGCAGGTAAACCTCCATATCATGACAAATAACTATGGTTAAACTGAAGTCACATGCAACAAGCTGGGATTGCTATATTGGCTCATATACAAGGAACACATTCGCTAACAGATGACAGAATAAACATAGTGTCATCATGAGGGCTAAAAGAGACAAAAAATCATTTAGAATAAGAGATTTTTGCATTGAATATAACAGTTCTATTCATTGCATTTACAGAAAGTGAGAGATGTCAGTGCGTTGTACAGCCGAGAGAATGTTGTGCTGCTCAAACCATTTTCTCTTTTCAAGGTTCTTGAATTAACTACAACAGCATTTCTAATGCTTTTTGACCCCGTATTTTCTGCAGTTGAGGTAAACCGGGTTCCCTGAGGGTTGTAAATGTAACGATTCTACAGCAGAAGCTTCAGATTTTGCAGGTTGTTGAAGTGAAATATATAATAGGATTATTGTGCAACGCCAAAGCTCATGTAAACGTTAGCACCCAATACATCTCATGACATTTATAAATCATCATAGAGATAGATTGAGTCAACCTAACTGGCTCATGACCTTATAAAGTTCCCAAGTGCACTTTCGTGTAATAATCACATCATCAGGGGAGACACAAGAGAGAAATATAACAGTCAGTTGATATACATCGAAGAGACGAAGCTAGGACGCCATTTGGTATATATATATATATATATATATATATATCTTATTGTAAGGATGGGTTGAAATCTACGTGTCTGGCTCAGGAACTTACAGAGAAAGGTTGAAATATACATGTCTGGCTCATGAACTTGAATATAGCATTTTGCAGAGATAGACTAGGTAATTTTACAATGTCCGCCCCAGAGGGACTTCTGGTGGGAGATGGCATAATCCGCCCCACAGGGATTTCTGGTGGGAGATGGCATACATCTCAATCTTTATTAGATAAACCTAACCTAACCTAACCTAACCTAACCTAACATAACCTAACCTAACCTAACCTAACCAACCTACCCTAACCTAGCACAAGGGTTGAGTGATTTAGCTTCTCTGGGGCGTAAAATGTAAAGATGACATAAACTGAAATCGACCCGTGTTTAATTTGACTTATTGCAGAGTTAGGTTGAAACCTACGAATCTTGCTCAGTCGATGAAAGTGACTTGAAATTTTCGTCCAACTTGTCTGTTACTGTCCATTTGTTGATGATATCTTTCTAGTTATCGTCCAGCTTGTGATAACATGTCGTTGAAGATGGTCCAGTCGTTGATACCAACTTAATATTTGGCTTCCATTTGGAGATACTAACTTCCTTGTCAAAGCCAAGCTGGTGGGTTAAATAAGATTACTTAGTTGTCAATACCATCCTTTTTTATAAGTAAATTGGCGATTAAGATAGATAAAGCTTACATGTTGTCGTCAAGTTGATGATAACAACTTGAAAACGTCTTCTGGTTATGTGATCCTGAACGAATGACGTCCCAGCGACTGAAACTCACAGGGCACCTGAGGCCAGCGTTCAGCGGCCATACATCTAAAGAAACCAAACAAAGTTATGACTTGACTGACATTAAGGTGGCTCCATCGTCATAACTGAACTAACAACTCAAGTCATTTCTTAAACTTCGAAGAGATGTCCGAACCAGAAAGCGGGCCATATGAAGATCATTAAGCGGACCATGTGATTCTCATATGAGAAAAACATGTAGTTTATCCTAGACCAGATTACTGTCACGTCAGGCGCTATCTACTCATCCCTGTACTGCTTCTATTACTCTCGACTAACAACCCTAACAATCTCATCACCATAACATAATCATATAGGAAAAAGGGGAAAGAACTGGAAGATATAATTCTATCAGCAGCTATACGCGAAAACTAGTGATAGCTGTTTAACAAATCATTTATACATACTTACCCCAGGACCAATACTTGTGAAGGAATCTCGGTGTTATCCAAGACCTTTTTAAAGGTTTTCCCAGCCCAAGGTTACGCTGGATTCCTTTGGAGTGATAAAGTCTCTCACGAGGGCGTACTTCCAGTGATACAGCCTAGCCAAAATGACATTTTTCACTCACGGTATAATCGTTAAGAGGCGCAGCGTAGTTGTGTGCGCGTAGATGAAGGAAATCACATACGTTGATACAAAACATTACATTCTCTAATGTAATCACGACCTTCTCCAGTCCACACCGTAGGTTTGGGGTATGCCATCTTGAGTATGCTTTCAGCATACTCAGCGCTGGAAAACATACTCAAGGTGGCATACATCGAAAGTGAACTGGTTCCTTGAGTCTCACATAGGATTCAGGCCGTTAATGTAACGTTACAGTCACAAAGCTCTAGAGCCATCCCATCTTTTAAGTAACCCTGTGACCATAGGTTTGTTCCCTACTGGTACTCTCGTTGTGAGGTGCTGGCCAAGCTTGGGTCTACTAAAAGAAAACGAGTCTCATTTCCTCCCACTGTTTGCCCAGCGACTGCTCGAAGGCCACCGTGGGAGTAACCAGAGGATTGGATTCGTGGTGGGCGATGCTTGCAACAGGAAAAAGATAGGTGAAGGGTTACGGTTAACGTGCAAATACATATCTAGAAGTAAGTAATCCATACATTCATCTAAGAAACATCTTACGGTAACTTTTTTTTTTTTTTTTTTTTTTTTTTTATACTTTGTCGCTGTCTCCCGCGTTTGCGAGGTAGCGCAAGGAAACAGACGAAAGAAATGGCCCAACCCCCCCCATACACATGTACATACACACGTCCACACACGCAAATATACATACCTACACAGCTTTCCATGGTTTACCCCAGACGCTTCACATGCCTTGATTCAATCCACTGACAGCACGTCAACCCCTGTATACCACATCGCTCCAATTCACTCTATTCCTTGCCCTCCTTTCACCCTCCTGCATGTTCAGGCCCCGATCACACAAAATCCTTTTCACTCCATCTTTCCACCTCCAATTTGGTCTCCCTCTTCTCCTCGTTCCCTCCACCTCCGACACATATATCCTCTTGGTCAATCTTTCCTCACTCATTCTCTCCATGTGCCCAAACCATTTCAAAACACCCTCTTCTGCTCTCTCAACCACGCTCTTTTTATTTCCACACATCTCTCTTACCCTTACGTTACTTACTCGATCAAACCACCCCACACCACACATTGTCCTCAAACATCTCATTTCCAGCACATCCATCCTCCTGCGCACAACTCTATCCATAGCCCACGCCTCGCAACCATACAACATTGTTGGAACTACTATTCCTTCAAACATACCCATTTTTGCTTTCCGGGATAATGTTCTCGACTTCCACACATTTTTCAAGGCTCCCAAAATTTTCGCCCCCTCCCCCACCCTATGATCCACTTCCGCTTCCATGGTTCCATCCGCTGACAGATCCACTCCCAGATATCTAAAACACTTCACTTCCTCCAGCCTCTCACCATTCAAACTCACCTCCCAATTGACTTGACCCTCAACCCTACTGTACCTAATAACCTTGCTCTTATTGACATTTACTCTTAACTTTCTTCTTCCACACACTTTACCAAACTCCGTCACCAGCTTCTGCAGTTTCTCACATGAATCCGCCACCAGCGCTGTATCATCAGCGAACAACAACTGACTCACTTCCCAAGCTCTCTCATCCCCAACAGACTTCATACTTGCCCCTCTTTCCAAAACTCTTGCGTTCACCTCCCTAACAACCCCATCCATAAACAAATTAAACAACCATGGAGACATCACACACCCCTGCCGCAAACCTACATTCACTGAGAACCAATCACTTTCCTCTCTTCCCACACGTACACATGCCTTACATCCTCGATAAAAACTTTTCACTGCTTCTAACAACTTGCCTCCCACACCATATATTCTTAATACCTTCCACAGAGCATCTCTATCAACTCTATCATATGCCTTCTCCAGATCCATAAATGCTACATACAAATCCATTTGCTTTTCTAAGTATTTCTCACATACATTCTTCAAAGCAAACACCTGATCCACACATCCTCTACCACTTCTGAAACCACACTGCTCTTCCCCAATCTGATGCTCTGTACATGCCTTCACCCTCTCAATCAATACCCTTCCATATAATTTACCAGGAATACTCAACAAACTTATACCTCTGTAATTTGAGCACTCACTCTTATCCCCTTTGCCTTTGTACAATGGCACTATGCAAGCATTCCGCCAATCCTCAGGCACCTCACCATGAGTCATACATACATTAAATAACCTTACCAACCAGTCAACAATACAGTCACCCCCTTTTTTAATAAATTCCACTGCAATACCATCCAAACCTGCTGCCTTGCCGGCTTTCATCTTCCGCAAAGCTTTTACTACCTCTTCTCTGTTTACCAAATCATTTTCCCTAACCCTCTCACTTTGCTCACCACCTCGACCCAAACACCCTATATCTGCCACTCTGTCATCAGACACATTCAACAAACCTTCAAAATACTCATTCCATCTCCTTCTCACATCACCACTACTTGTTATCACCTCCCCATTTACGCCCTTTACTGAAGTTCCCATTTGCTCCCTTGTCTTACGCACCCTATTTACCTCCTTCCAGAACATCTTTTTATTCTCCCTAAAATTTACTGATAGTCCCTCACCCCAACTCTCATTTGCCCTTTTTTTCACCTCTTGCACCTTTCTCTTGACCTCCTGTCTCTTTCTTTTATACTTCTCCCACTCAATTGCATTTTTTCCCTGCAAAAATCGTCCAAATGCCTCTCTCTTCTCTTTCACTAATACTCTTACTTCTTCATCCCACCACTCACTACCCTTTCTAAACAGCCCACCTCCCACTCTTCTCATGCCACAAGCATCTTTTGCGCAATCCATCACTGATTCCCTAAATACATCCCTTATTTCTCCATATTTGATCGCCGTTTCCCGCGCAGGCGGTAGGAACAGACAAAGAAAGACGCATTCCCTCACACTCATTCTGACGCATTCCCTTACACTCATTCTCTAGCTGTCATGTGAAATGCATCGAAACCACAGCCTCACTATCCACAACCAGGCCCCACACACCTTTCTATATTGTAACCTTGCCGCTTTACATGCTCTGGTTCAGTCTATTGACAGCACGTCGAACCCTGTATGCCACATCGCTCCAGATCGGTCTATCCTGTGTGCGATTGTCACCTTCCTGCATGTTCAGACCCCGATTGCTCAAAATCGTTTTCATTCCATCCTTCCATCTCCAGTTTGGTCTCTCCCTTCTCAGTGTTCCCCCAACTTCTGGCACATACATTGTCCTCTTCAACCTTTCCGCCATATGCCCAGAACATTTCAGTACACTTTTTTCAGTTCTCTCAACCACACTCTTTTCATTGCCATACCTCTCACTCACCCTTTCATTACTTATTCGATTACACCACATCACACCAAATGCTGTCCTCACACATTTCATTTCCAACACATCCACCCTTCCCAGCACATCCTCATCTACAGTCTAAGTCTCGCATCCATATGATATTGCTGGGACCTTCAAACATACCAATTATTGCCCTCCCTCTCCATGCATTCTTCAGTCCTTCCAGAACCTTCGCATCCTCACCCAGCTTATGACTCATTCCGCTTCCATGTTCCGTTCGCTACCATGTCCACTCCCAGGTATGTAAAACACTTCACTTCCTCCAATTTCTTTCCATTCAAACTCACGCCTCAACTAACCTTTCCCTCAACCCTGCTAAACCTAATAACCGTGCTTTTCTTCACATTTACTCTCAACTTACTCCTTGCACTCACTCTTCCACACTCAGTCACCAACTTCTGCAGTTTCTCACTCGAACCTGCCACCAGTGCTGTATCATCAGCAAACAACAAGTGACACTTCTCAAGTCCCCCTTCATCCCTTAAAGACTTCATACTTATCAGCAACGATGAGCAGCTGCACCAGCCACACGCGAGGAACGCTTCATCTACGATGCTCCCCGTGACTGAGTAACCCATTTTTCTCACCAGTATAAAGTTAAACAACACATGAGAGGACTGCAAGAATAGACTGTATCAGTATGCTAATACATTTACACTCGTAAGACAAGCAGTAAATAGGTCACGAAAGGACACCGAAAGGCAACGAAATCCACTCTAACGCAAATGCACACAATGCATTCAAAGGATCTCTCGCCAGTTCAGGGTAATACATAGCAAGAAATGGACTTCTACATTCACCTGAAGAGGTAAAAACAAACTGGATAAGCAAGTGCTATTCTTTTACCACTAAAAACTATCTCACCTGCAGTGATACAAGTATATATATATTCCCTTCGCTATCCTCCCACCTTCCTTTACCTGCTTGATTTATCTTCAACCTAAGCCACTCACGTCCTACCCTAGTCATCCAAACAGGCGTGATTCACACCATTATACACGGTGTCACGACCCCACCCGTCTCCCTACCTCGATGCAATTCTTATATCACACATTCATTAGGAAGCACTCTCCTCACACCCCAGAAGCACATTCCTCATCACCCACACACTCCAGAACCACCCTCCTCGCTTGCACACACCTCAAAAGCACTCCTCTTACCTTCACACATCCTAGAGGTATTTTCCTCATCCCCAACACCTCAGAAGTTCTCTCCTCACCTCCACACACCCCAGGAGCACTCTTCTCACCTACACACACCTCAGGAGCACTTTTCTCGCCTACACATACCCCAGGAGCACTCTTTTACGCCTACACACACCCCAGGAGCACTCTTCTCACCTACACACACCCCAGGAGCACTCTTCTCACCTCCACACACCCCAGGAACACTTTTCTCACTGCTACATATCTCTAAACCTCATAAAACATCATGCATCGTACGCTCGTCAAATATTTTCAACACTCGTATCCATCACACACACACACACACACACACACACACACACACACACACACACACCACCGCTCGCCTATCTCTCGAGCGGTGACGTCAGCAGCCTTACTGTGCACTACCCGGAGGAAGAGAATATTTGCCAGCAGGAGTAATGAATTAATTAAGAGGTAACTGAGTCGCGAGTTTCCACTTTTCTTCTCGTGTCTGAGGGAAAAATCCCAGATTTCATTACATGACGTAGAGCGAAGATTTTTCCCGTCTCCCTATAATCTAGTTTTGCAGCCAAGGGGGGAAAAAAATAAATAATTAGTGAAATGGTAGGTAAAAACATGCGAGAGATGAAACACAGCTGAACTGAAAATCTAACGTAAATAGAAAACGTAGAGTCCCACACTCAGCTAAAAGCCCCTTGTTGTCGTTCCAGTGGGAAGAACTGCTCACATAAAAAAGGCCGTCGGAGCACAAATTCAGTCGGCCGAGGCTTGAGGAAGCGAATTAACTGCGGCTTCTGCAGTCACCAGTTAACTCTTAAAGTCAACAGCTTACAGCGCAGCTGCTTTTACCCTGATTAAACTTGCAGGTCGCTAATCACCAAATAACAGTGGATCGAGAGGCAGTGCATTAAACGCGCGGGAACTGTGGGCAGGGTGTGTGTGGGGGGAAGGTGGAGGAAGTACGCGTTGCTCAAGTGAAGGAGGAGGAAGAGGAGGAGGAGGACCTCCACCTTCCCTGTAACTCAGGACGGAACTCACACCACTGGAGGACCATAGCCAACGTTGCTCTCACGCCGGAGTGAAGTACCGCATAGCTAGAGCATGAAAATCGCACTGACGAAGACACTGAACACAGGCTTGAAGACCACGCTCAACACAGGGTTGAAGACCACACTCAACACTGGGTTGAAGACCACGCTTAACACTGGGTTGAAGACCACGCTCAACACTGAGTTGAAGACCACGCTCAACACAGGGTTGAAGACCACGCTCAACACTGGGTTGAAAACCACACTCAACACAAGGTTGAAGACCACACTCAACACAGGGTTAAGATCAGCGATGAACTCTCGAGTTAAGGACCATAATCAACGCTGGGTTAAGGAACACAATCAATACAGAATCAAAGACCAAACTCAATACTTATTTAAGGAGCACGCTCAACACTGAGTTAGGGCAACACCCACCAATGGCACGCCACTAGACTAACAGAGCTGCGACTGAAGGTGAACCACACGCAACCTGGGTGACACACTCAACACAGGAGCACAGCTGGCTCTTAACATCAGTGTGTGTGAGAGTGGCGGGCCTAAAGCACTACACAGTCCTATTCAGTCCACTTATGCCCAAGGAACTTATATCGAACCGGCATTGTAAAGATCTGATCTGTAAATTACGAGCAAAGACACAGCTTTATGAAGCAGGAATACGAGAAATGAACCATCATATACGTCTTGAAACAGTTAGTGAGAAACGGGTTGGACCTACGTACGGTGCGATTGTGGTCAGACATCCTTCTGGGATGACTGCACTGGATTTCTCCAGTCCAGTTATTCTGCATAGGTTCAACACAGGGCGACCAATCATTGTTGACGTCAAATTCCACACTTATATCTTACGCAAGATTTTGTTGATGAAACTCTACCTAGCAATACTGTTATGGATTGCTATGTATTGTAGGGCCTTGTTCAGTTTATCCTAACATGATATTCCCATATGGTTATATATCGTATTCATATATGGAATCCTGGGAGAGGGAGTATTATGTGGGGATGAACATGGTCTGTTGGTGTAGGTATAATTGTTTGCCAAAAGATAGAAGAAACCAATAGTATTTGGGAGGTAATTCCTTTCTCTTTTTTTTTTTATTTGTAACCTCAAGGACAAGAATCATTTTCGAGGCCAGGCCTTACGTGATGTTAAAAAAGGCTAAAAAGATTGAAAAGAAGAGAGTCAAGAGGAAAAAGTAATCCAAGAGCTCGAAGGCAAAATAAAACCTATCGAACAATAAGGGACTGGTTGAAACCGCGAGGTGGGACATGATAAGGTAGAAATTCCAAAAGCTTAGCAGTTTAAGGAAGGAAACACACGTCATAACGTTACAAAATCTATATTACCAGTGGCCACACAGTAATCATGTTACAAAGTTCTTGAAGGCAGAAAGATGAGTCGGGTGGCTTACGTGGTTCACACAACCTCTATCCATTCTGAGGCCACATTACTCCCCATCTAACTCCTTACAAAGTACACTCAACAGCTCTGTACTTCGAACATTAATATTTGTCCTCCCTTGCCCGCTAACAAGGGCACAATATACACATCCTATCAGTCTTCTGGCACCTCCCCGAAGGATATATGTCGAAAAGATTAATTACCCAATAGAAAACACTATCGAATCCTACCTTAAACACTTCAGTTACTATCCCATCTACTTGTCACACCTCATCTAATGCAAGGCTTTCGTGATCTGTCTTTTCACACAACATTCGCTACGACTCTCAATTCCTATGTCACTTCGTCCTCATTATACCACGTTAGCTTCCCTGTCATCAAACACATTCAGCAGACCTTCAAAATACTCACTTTGTGTCAACCCCACATCTATCTTTGTTGCCACTTCCTTATCTGTTCTCCTCAGCTCTTCCCTTGTTCTCCTCACATTATATACTTTCTTCCATTTTTCGTTAAATTCTGTCTGAAGTTCATTATTTGCGCTCTTTTTCAGCTCACAATCTTTCTCTTGACTTCCTGCCACTTTTATTTATACTCCTCCCAGTCGCTTGCACTCCTTCCTTGTAAGCAGCCTCCACATGCCTCCATTTCCTCTCATTACCGTTCCAATTTCCTCATTTGACCACTCACTAACTTTTCTCATACTTCCACATCCCACCTTCTCCTTGCGACACGCTTCACCTCAACGTCTAGGACTACTTCCTTTAATACCTCTGACTTCTCTTCTCCTCCCATGTTTACTCTTACCTACGCCAATCATGATCTTAATCTCCCCCGATACCTCCGTACACAGGACTCTTCTCCCAACTCAATCACTTTCTCCACATCCCTCTGTCCTCTCCTCCCGAGCCAACCACAGGCTTTCACACTTGCCTCCCTCCCTCCAACGAGAAGCATCAGACAGTCTTCCTGCTGCCCCTCTCAGCACATTCACATCTAAGAACATCTCCTTTGCACGCCTGCTGACCAGCAGCTATTCTAATGGTGTCGGTCGATCCAAACCCTATTCAGCCGTGCATAGTTATGTATGTACCATTTTCTATTGGAATCCATGTATTCCTGATCACTGTTCGTCTCTTAGTACAAGTTTTGATAAGTTTTTCCTATCTTGATATACAATCGAGTACTCATGTACTCCAGATATATTTTCGGTCGCCAAATCACCCACTCTTGCATTCAGATCCCTTAAAGGTAGGATTCGGTCGCTTTACGCTTGCATTCAGATCCTCTGATATGAAGATTCGGTCGCTTGCATCAAAAGTTCCAAAATCCTCACTCGTTTCATCCTAAGATACACGCTTTTCATCTCCATATCCCTCAGTTCTAGGTGCATAAGCATAATGAACTGTCTCTTATAACCTACTTCGATTCTAATGCCCAACAATCTTGAATTCCCTTTCTCATAGTCTTCCACAAAGTCCCTCAACTTATTCTTCTTCAGAGGTGTCACACCTTTCGCCATCATCCTCTCGCTAACTCAAGACTCGACCTCCTTGACACTTTTGAGCCATTCCTTCCCCTTCTCCACCAACTTGGTCTCATTCACTGTCAGAGCGTCCACGTTTCTGTCATCCAACATAACAATTCTCTCTCTCTCTCTCTCTACTTTTCATATTGGTTACAACCACGTCTGTATCTCCACACCCCCTGCGACTGAGCCTTCGAGAAAAAGCCTTCATTCGACTCTCTACGGTTCCTGTGTGTGATAATGTTAACCTGATTTGTGATCACATTCTAATCATATTACAGTTCTCATTATAATCAATATCTTTATACTTTAAATTCCCTTGTTGCATTATGTGTTGGATGGTATGTCATAGAAAACTGATGTTTAAGAATGCACATAAGGTTTTGATGCTTTAAACTGATGTGTAAGAAAGTACATAAGGTTTTGATGCTTTAAACTGATGTTTAAGAATGCACATAAGGTTCTGATGCTTTAAACTGATGTTTAAGAATGTACATAAGGTTCTGATGCTTTAAACTGATGTTTAAGAATGGACGTACATAAGGTTCTGATGCTTTAAACTGATGTTTAAGAATGTACGTACATAAGGTTCTGATGCTTTAAACTGATGTTTAAGAAAGTACATAAGGTTCTGATGCTTTAAACTGATGTTTAAGAAAGTACATAAGGTTCTGATGCTTTAAACTGATGTTTAAGAATGCACATAAGGTTCTGATGCTTTAAACTGATGTTTAAGAATGTACATAAGGTTCTGATGCTTTAAACTGATGTTTAAGAATGTACATAAGGTTCTGATGCTTTAAACTGATGTTTAAGAATGTACATAAGGTTCTGATGCTTTGAACTGATGTTTAAGAATGTACATAAGGTTCTGATGCTTAATCTACGTCTTATCAGTTGTTATATTCTTTTCACTATACACCGATAACGAAGCATTACTAGATCACATGATTAGGCTTGTTATTGGTGTATCTATTCCCGTCCAGCTCGGATAACTTATCAGCTTCGAGTATTCCCGAATCAGTGATTATTTTTTATCGTATCGTTATCAAATCTGATACATATGATTCATTCTGGAAAGAATCTTCTTTAAATTCAACTTATCAACGTAATCATTTATTGCGTATTTTGTTTTAGAAGAATATTTAGTAGCTTATGCCTTCGAGATAAGGATCCTGGATGTTCGATTCGTTAGCAGTAAAAGAAAATTGCATGGCTTCGGACGGGTGTCTTGTGTTGCTTTGTGTTGCTGCGTTCTAGCTGGCCAAGTGGGATCTCTGGCCGTGTTCTACTGCCAGAGTGTTGTACTTAATGTTGTCGTCTCCCTCCTGACAAGACGGGGACTATTAATTCAACGCTCCGCCGTCATGCCGTGTACTGTCGAACCTACAAGGTTTACGTAAACTGCATCAGAGTGAACAGCAGAAAAGTATGCCCCCTGTAGTCTCTCTCTCTCTCTCTCTATCTCTCTCTCTCTCTCTCTCTCTCTCTCTCTCTGTCTCTTTCTCTCTCTCTCTCTCTCTCTCTCTCTCTCTCTCTCTCATTAGATACACTCCGAAAAAGACGCCAGAAATAAACTGTATAAACGACAGCAACAACGGGGACACTAGAAGGCTAATGCGGAGCAGCGGGAAGCCGTCGGTGATAGTTTGAAAAAAACCACTGA
The DNA here is from genome assembly GCF_036320965.1 of Panulirus ornatus. NCBI lineage: Eukaryota > Metazoa > Arthropoda > Malacostraca > Decapoda > Palinuridae > Panulirus > Panulirus ornatus. The sequence goes on along the minus strand of NC_092292.1, from coordinate 9,874,343 downwards.
GCGGAATCACATTTTCTTGTCAAGTTGAAATCCTGTTTTCATTTTCACTAGACAACCCAGTCGTGGACCACTCAGGCCTCCTGTTGCCTGTCTTTCTCAGGTAAACTCATGTAAAGTCTCTGATATATATATTACAACAGCTGTTTTCCCCTCACAACTGGATCTGACCAACAGCTGCAAGGTGTTGTGACGTACGACACATATACAACATAAAACGTTGCTTATGAATTTCAATAAACATGTGTTGTTATTCTTTTGTTTCTGTTCTTTTAGCGTGGCGAAAATAACCTCAGCGAAAACAACGTGGAACTTCCATTAACATTACATATTTCCTGTATCTTCACCAAG